>NC_044349.1:7156931-7440342 GCF_007364275.1 Archocentrus centrarchus | reverse complement strand
TTTTTTGCAGCATTTCTCACATTTTTCAGGCCTGCTATTTGAATCATCTTCTACTACAGCTTTTCATCCAGTCACACCAAAATGGCTCCAGATCATCTACACAAGTAGCCCATCAAAAGATATTCATGGTTTTGTAGAATATTGAACGCTGTTGCCGTAGCAACCCTCTAAATGTGGGATTTTACTCATATACCACAGTGCACCAAATTGTTACATCTCTGACATACATTGTCCGATGTGCCTCAAACTTCACAGGCTTAATGGGAGGGTAAGGGAGACTGGACACACCCCTCTATCAGCTTTGTTTCACACTCATAACGCCACCTAGTGGCAACAGGAAATCAGTAGGACACTGATACTCATCATCCTATGGTCATTACAGTTTCATTGATGGCTGCAGGCATTACATAGAGCATTGTGACATATTAATTAGTGGGCACTCACCGACGCCACCTAGTGGGAGCGGGAGACGATCGACGCGAAGTACGGCTAGCCTGCTGAGCCGTCAGCAGCCGGGTGAGCCAGCTACTCTCTCGTCTGCGAGAACCTCCGAGCGCGGTTCGGCTGGAGCGTGCCACGGGTCGACGCGCGGCTTGGCTGGAGCGCGCCAGGGGTCGACGCGCGCCGGGTGCGAGGGCCCGCTCATCGCCGCTTGCGGCTTTAATTTACACATTGTGGTCTTTTTGCGGTATTTGTTATTATTACATGTTTTCATGGTTGATTGTCTTATGAAGAGCACTAATAGAATGACTGATGAATGAATTTTTTCTATCATTTTTACATCTGGCACTGACAAATTTAGTCATTTAAGGTCTGATATAATACTGAACTTTATGTATAATTTTACGCAACATGCATTAAAAAAAATTTTTTGTGCTTTGGGATGTTTTTCTTTCCTTTGTGTGTATGTGTTTGCATGCATGTGTCTGCTAATGAGGGGTCATGGGCCGTGATTTTGGCAGCACTGCAGTAACACAATTCCTTCTCTCATCATTAGCATCATCTACACACACACTCACTCACTCACTCACTCACACAGACACACACAGAGAGAGATACACTGTACATCTGTCTGTCCATCTCCTGTGGTTAGTGTCAGTGATTGTGAGTGTGTGTGGCTCAGAGATGCTTCAAATACTTGTGACAGAATCCCAACCAAGCAGAAAAGAGGCCACCACACATGTATGTACTTGCACAGGCACACAAATGCGTGTGTGTGTGTGTGTGTGTGTGTGTGTGTGTGTGTGTGTGTGTGTGTGTGTGTGTGTGTGTGTGTGTGTGTGTGTGTGTGTGTGTGTGATGCAGATGTCCAGTGACAGCTAGCTGCTGGGGGTCATCTGGAAGCAGCTGCCTAGGGGACTGAGGGCAACACACACACATGGACTGGTAGGATGTCATCATGTATGGTTTTGTGTGTTGTCACCGAGATTTCTTCTGACACATTTGGAGCAAATGATCAGTGACAGAAAACATATTTAGCCACAAAAAATGAGGATCATGTAGAAGTCCTCTCCACAGACCTGAAACATTGCATATGTATTAATAAGATCACCAAAAACAACCTGCAAAAATATTACTTGGTTTGTGTTTATTGAGTCCCTGTTTTCCTGCACTTTGCACACATGCACCTCTCCCACAAACTGTCTTCCTCCCATCCTGCAGCTGAAAAAAAGGGGTGGGAATGAGGTAAGTGGTGTGGGGTTGGGTTGGGTGGGTGTGAGGTATGGTGAGGGGGGCAGGAGACCACCAACCCCTGTGGAGAGCACTGGTCCATTCCCACACCGCAGGTGACTGCCCTCCATCCCTCCTTTTTTTTACTCGTCTTCCCTCGGTCATTTCTCTCACCCCAGTTCCTCTCTCGTCCCTTAAAGGAACAGTGTAACCTCAAATTAAAATATTGTCCATATTCCTTTCCAGCAAAAGGGTGAATAACACTCCACTTTTAACTGCTTATTTGTCAATGACAGGGCAAAAATCCACCCCCCACCCCCATTTACATCTGCAGTTTGAGTAATCTGCATGTTTAACTACACACATGTAGGTTATGTTGCAGGACTCTGTGCAGTTGGGGCAATTTTGCTCAGACAGAAAAGATAAGATTTAAAGCAGACAGAACACCTGCAGCGGATGAGACAGCTATTTTTTTTTCTCCTTTCTATTTCATTTACATCCAGTACCCCACTGTGCGGTTTGGTCATTATCTCATTTCCTCTTTCTCATAGTTTCTATATTTCTTTCTCATAGTTTCAATGCCTCTACTTTTCACCAAATAACAAAGATTACACCTAGAAACAAAACAGGAATGCATTTTCAAGTTGGCACTATGAATATCACATGCAGCTGTATGTGTTCATACCAGAGGCTCTGTGAAACTGTTGTACATTAATAAGCTAAGTTTTAAATCAGATCATCAGTGTCATTAATTTTAAAACAGAGATCTAGACTGATCAAAGCACAAACATTCACAATGACATTTTTTTCCACATGACCAAATTTCGAATGAATAATATCTCCTCCTTCTCATGCTGCTTCCCCGGCTTCCACCTGTTTACAGCATAAGGTCAGAGAGCAAGGGTTAACGGGGAATGTTAGGGTTGTGGGGTCTCAGAAGGGTCATGGTGCATGTTACTGCGTGCATGTGTGTGTTTGAGTGTATGCGTGTGTATAATTGTTAGGGGATAGTATTTAAAGTGGCATTTTTTTCTTTATTATGACTTTAGTTTTACATCTGAATTATCTCTGAAACAACCTCCCTTTCTTTGTCTTGTTAAAACCTGTGCAGCCACGCAGGTGTCTTCAGTTAGTCTGGCTCATTAGTCCTTTGCTCAGGTTTAAGTTTTCAGAGCTAAGCTGCATTTTAGCCGACCGACTGTGCCAGAACAAATGATTAAGGTGTAAGATTTCCTGCTTTAACAGGAGTAATAGGAGTAACAGGAGAGTGATGGAGATGCAGAACACGCGGGCCAAAGAAGTGCTCTAACCAGGCAACACAAATAAGAACACCTGTGTGGTTTTACCACCACTGTGGAGTACTGTAGGGAGTACCTTCTCAAACTTTGAATGAGTATGCAGCTGCTGTGGAACTCCTCTTTGAGGTTTTAAAAGTTGCATCTAGTAATAAACCTGAGAAATACTTATTATACACATACATAAAGTTTTTTCAGCAATACAGAACCCGCTTGGTTTTAGTTCCCGATCCAAAATTCAAGCTACAAAATCAGAACTGAAAGGTTGGTTCTTGTTGGGAACCAGAAAATACTAGCAGTAGAAGTCATAAGTAGAACATCACCAGTGAGGAGATCCAATTTAAACAAAACCCGTTGCGCTTTTTCTGTCATATAGTTTGTGTGATATCATGTATAAATCAAATATCACCAAATACTGAGTTAAATGTAGGTAAAATTAATCATGCTGAGATATAAGTTCCTAGATCAGACTACTCTGAATACAAGGATTTTAGTGTTTGTTCTGTTTTTATGTTGAGCTAACATCATTTTATCAGTTTTCTTTATCGGTTCATCTAGTCTTCATCTGGTCTTCTTGGTAAATGTATGTGCATGTTGTGTAGTACTCATTAATACTGTATAATTCTGTAGATTATTCCAGAGACATTAGAGCACATCTTCACTCTAACCTTTCATTATAGAATCTATTTTGTTTGTTCTGTAGAAGGTATAAAAAAATGACACCATCAGTGTTTAGATTGGTTGCCTATAAATCTTCTTTCAGCACTGCCAGGAGCCTGCCATCAGGCTGGAATTTGATTTGATTTATGGCAAAGAGGAAGTGTGCCAGCAGTTGTGCAAACAAGCCCTTAGCACTAGACAGTGTTGCCAACGTAGCGGCTTTGTCGCTATATTTTGTGAGTTTTTAGATTCCTCGAGCGACAAATGTAGCTAGTTTTTCAGGCGTTACTGAGACTTTTGGAGACCACCTGGTCTACCAAAATCCAGGTCTTTGTAGTTCTAAACATATTAAGGTTGTTTTTTACTCACGTTTTGTCTCTCTGATAATGTTACGCCTCTCTCCTACAGCTAGGCTAGGGCTTGGTGGCTGTGGACAGTTTCAGGATTTAAGGAGCTTCAAATCGGGCAACCAGCTGGGGTTATTTCCACTTGATTAGTAAGTAACAAAACATGGCTGCCTGTTATCCAACTTATCCAACTGTTTATCTAACATATTTTCCAATGACCATAGCATACTTATGAAAAATGTCACTGGAATTTTTAAAGGGCATTCTGATGATTTTGTAACATTACTGCTGTTAGCATTAGCCATTTTGCTGGTGGCCAAAATGATTTGTAATCTAAACAAGAAGCAGCCACAGACACTGACATACGAATTCTGTCTCTGAAAAAAAACCAAACAAACAAATTATACCTGTTAGCATCATGTATGCTGACTAAAGAGACCATAAGGTTAGCATGCAGAACAAAAATACTGCCTTCCACCTGCCTCTTTGTAAAGTAACAAGCGTGAAAAGGAGGAAATATGGCCATTTTTAACAAGAAGGTATTTACTTTCTATGTTACCTACCTCTAGGTAGGTAACATAGAAAGGCGACATTCATGGAAATTTGAAACTGCTGGCTAAGGCTAATCGTAGATTTGGTAAGATCGTTATTCACGTCGGCAGTAATGACACCCGGTTACGCCAATCGGAGGTCACTAAAATTAATATTGACTCGGTGTGTAACTTTGCAAAAACGATGTCGGACTCTGTAGTTTTCTCTGGGCCCCTCCCCAATCAGACCAGGAGCGACATGTTTAGCCGCATGTTCTCCTTGAATCGCTGGCTGTCTGAGTGGTGGCCAAAAAACGACGTGGGCTTCATAGATAATTGGCAAAGTTTCTGGGGAAAACCTGGTCTTGTTAGGAGAGACGGCATCCATCCCACTTTGGATGGAGCAGCTCTCATTTCTAGAAATCTGGCCAAATTTATTAACCCGCCTAAAAACTGACTACCCAGGGTTGAGACCAGGAAGCAGAGTTGCAGTCTTGCACGCCTCTCTGCAGCTTCTCTCCTCCTGCCATCCCCCCAAAACCCCATCCCCATAGAGTCGGTGCCTGCTCCCAGACCACCAAAAACCAAAGCTAAAATCAGCAAAAAGCTATTTAAGCATAAAAATTAAAAAACAATAAATAATACAGCTTCATCAACTGCACCAAAAAATAAAACAATTAAATGTGGATTGTTAAACATTAGGTCTCTCTCTTCCAAGTCCCTATTAGTAAATGATTTAATAATTGATCAACGTATTGATTTATTCTGCCTTACAGAAACCTGGTTACAGCAGGATGAATATGTTAGTTTAAATGAATCAGCACCCCCGAGTCACAGTAACTGTCAGAATGCTCGAAGCACAGGTCGAGGAGGAGGATTAGCTGCAATCTTCAATTCCAGCTTATTAATTAATCAAAGACCCAGACAAAGTTTTCATTCTTTTGAAAGCCTGACTCTTAGTCTTGTCCATCCTAATTGGGAAAATCAAAAACCTGTTTTATTTGTTATTATCTATCGTCCACCTGGTCCTTACTCAGAGTTTCTGTCTGATTTCTCAGACTTTTTATCTGATTTAGTGCTCAGTTCAGATAAAATAATTATAGTGGGTGATTTTAACATCCATGTAGATGCTGAGAATGACAGCCTCAACACTGCATTTAATCTATTGTTAGATTCAATTGGCTTCTCTCAAAATGTAAAGGAGCCCACCCACCACTTTAATCATACTCTGGATCTTGTCCTAACATATGGCATAGAAACTGAAGACTCAACAGTATTCCCTGAAAGCCCCCTCCTGTCTGATCATTTCTTAGTAACATTTACATTTACTTTAATGGATTACACAGCAGTGGGGAATACGTTTTATTACAGTAGAAGTCTTTCTGAAAGTGCTGTAACTAAGTTTAAGGATCTAATTCCTTCATTGTTATGCTCTTCAGTGCCATGTGCCAACACAGTGCAGAGCAGCTACCTAAACTCTGCTCCCAGTGAGGTCGATTATCTCGTCAATAGTTTTACATCCTCACTGCGTATAACTTTGGATACTGTGGCTCCTCTGAAAAGGAAAGCTTCAAATCAGAAGTGCCTGACTCCGTGGTATAATTCACAAACGCACAGCTTAAAGCAGATAACCCGAAAGCTGGAGAGGGAATGGCATCTCACTAAATTAGAAGATGCTCATTTAGCCTGGAAAAAGAGTTTGTTGCTCTATAAAAAAGCCCTCCGTAAAGCTAGGACATCTTACTATTCATCATTAATTGAAGAAAATAAGAACAACCCCAGGTTTCTTTTCAGCACTGTAGCCAGGCTGACAAAGAGTCAGAGCTCTGTAGAGCCGAGTATTCCTTTCACGTTAACTAGTAGTGACTTCATGGATTTCTTTACAAATAAAATTTTAGACATTAGAGAAAAAATTATTCATAACCATCTCAAAGATTATTCTTCATTTTCGGCTGCTTTCAGCACTGCTGGTATTTGTTTAGACTCTTTTGCTCCAGTTGATCTTTCAGAGTTAACTTCAATAGTTACTTCCTCCAAACCAGCAACATGTTTGTTAGATCCCATTCCTACTAGACTGTTCAAAGAAGTCTTTCCAATTATTGATGCTTCAATCTTAAAAATGATCAATCAGTCTTTATTAGTTGGCTATGTACCACAGACCTTCAAGGTGGCTGTAATTAAACCTCTACTTAAAAAGCCATCACTTGACCCAGCCGTCTTAGCTAATTATAGGCCAATCTCCAACCTTCCTTTTCTCTCAAAGACTCTTGAAAGAGTAGTTGTAAAACAGCTAACTGATCATCTGCAGAGGAACGGTTTATTTGAAGAGTCTCAGTCAGGTTTCAGAATTCATCACAGTACAGAAACAGCATTAGTGAAGGTTACAAATGATCTTCTTAGAGCCTCTGACAGTGGACTCATCTCTGTTCTTGTCCTGTTGGACCTCAGTGCAGCTTTTGATACTGTTGACCATAACATTTTATTACAGAGATTAGAGCTTGCTATAGGTATTAAAGGTACTGCACTGCAGTGGTTTGAATCATATTTATCTCATAGACTCCAATTTGTTCATGTAAATGGGGAGTCTTCTTCACACACTAAGGTTAATTATGGAGTTCCACAGGGTTCTGTGCTAGGACCAATTTTATTTACATTATACATGCTTCCCTTAGGCAGTATTATTAGAAAGCACTGCATCAATTTTCATTGTTATGCAGATGATACTCAGCTTTACCTATCAATGAAGCCAGATGACGCACATCAATTAGTTAAACTGCAGGAATGTCTTAAAGATATTAAGGCCTGGATGACCTCTAATTTCCTGCTTCTAAATTCAGATAAAACTGAAATTCTTGTTCTCGGCCCCACAAATCTTAGAAACATGGTGTCTAACCAGATACTTACTCTGGATGACATTACTTTGGCCTCCAGTAACACTGTGAGAAATCTTGGAGTCATTTTTGACCAGGATATGTCCTTCAATGCACATATTAAACAAATATGTATGACCGCTTTTTTGCATTTGCGCAACATTTCTAAAAATAGAAACATCCTTTCTCAGAGTGATGCTGAAAAGCTCATTCATGCATTTATTACTTCTAGGCTGGATTATTGTAATTCATTATTATCAGGCTGTCCTAAAAGCTCCCTGAAAAGCCTTCAGCTGATCCAAAATGCTGCAGCTAGAGTACTGACAGGGACTAGAAAGAGAGAGCAGATTTCTCCCATATTGGCTTCTCTTCATTGGCTCCCTGTTAAATCTAGAATAGAATTTAAAATTCTTCTCCTCACATACAAGGTCTTGAATAATCAGGCACCATCTAATCTCAAAGACCTCATAGTACCATATCACCCCAACAGAGCACTTCGCTCTCAGACTGCTGGCTTACTTGTGGTTCCTAGGATACTTAAGAGTAGAATGAGAGGCAGAGCCTTCAGCTTTCAGGCCCCTCTTCTGTGGAACCAGCTTCCAGCTTGGATTCGGGAGACAGACACCCTCTCTATTTTTAAGATTAGGCTTAAAACTTTCCTTTATGATAAAGCTTATAGTTAGGGCTGGATCAGGTGACCCTGAACCATCCCTTAGTTATGCTGCTATAGGCCTAGTCTGCTGGGGGGTTCACATAATGCACTGTTTCTCATTCACCTTATTTACTTTGTTTATACTCCACTCTGCATTTAATCATTAATTGATATTAATCTCTGGCTCTCTTCCACAGCATGTCTTTCTCTCCCCTCAGCCCAACCGGTCGCGGCAGATGACTGCCCCTCCCTGAGCCTGGTTCTGCTGGAGGTTTCTTCCTGTTAAAAGGGAGTTTTTCCTTTCCACTGTCGCCAAGTGCTTGCTCATAGGGGGTCGTTTTGACTGTTGGGTTTTCTCTGTATTATTGTAGGGTCTTTACCCACAATACAAAGTGCCTTGAGGCGACAGTTTGTTGTGATTTGGCGCTATATAAATAAAATTGAATTGAATTGAATTGAATTAACAGTTATTTCTTCTGTGTTCATCACTTTGTGCGCTCTGTGGATGGTGGATGCTAGGGTACATAGAAAACAGGAAAGTTACACAATGTGGCACGACATTTGTGTCTTTGCAACAACGTCTGCTGTGATACTGTTTGGAATCATTAGAGGGCAAAAGGTTATTTATTGTAGGTTTAACACTTTTTTGTACTTCTGTTCAGATTCTTAATAATGAGAACAATGTTGGTTGTAAGAACAACAGCCATATTGTGTGTACACAGAAAAGAGCAAACCAGGCCAACAAGGGAGTCACATAGAAACCAGAAAATCAATGACGTAGCGGCTCATCCACCTCATGAAGTACAGAAAGTGATGCTTTTTCTTATCATTTCTTGGCTCTATAGCACAAACTGGGAATTAAAATCTACTAAGAAGTCAAAATAGCTAACAAGCTAAAAAGCTACAAAAGCAAACAGTTATATCCAGGATAACCTTGTTCGCCACCAAATTAAAGTGTCGAACACTATCCATGCGAAAGACAAAATATTCCAGCAAAGAGTGTTTTAATGTCTTGAGACAGTGTTAAAAATCTAACTTCCTGCTCCTTCTTTTAAGTGATTAGTGAGCTGCGAGCCACCGAAATGTTTTGACCGAAGTTCAAAACAATACTCTGGCGTTTCAGTGTTTAAGTGTATAGGTTTATTATGACGGCATGTCCATAAAAAGAATGAGAACAAGTGAACGCACAAAAAGTGCCCATAAAACATCAACATGACCTTGACCAAAACCTTGAGCACAGTTTGGTTGAAGGCCTTTTAGGTGATCATTGTGTGCCAGTTTCATTCAAATCTGAACAATACTCTGGGAGGAGTAGCAATTCTTTTGAATTATGGACAGATGGACAGACAGACAGACAGACAACGGATGCCTAGCCAAGACATGAGCTCATCGGTCCTTCAGCCAGATGAGCAAAAAAACCAACCACTGGGATAGTCAGCTAACATACAGGGAACAGTGGTATTGCAATTTTGGTATGGCATAGAGTATTTAACTTATTTATGTGCTGTATACACCAGTGGAAGTGGAAATTATATATTTCTTCCTAGTATTTACTATTTGTGCAGTGACACACATGGTAACTGAATCTTGTGAAGACACAGAAGAGCAGGAACAGATATAAGATTACTGTATCACTGCTCCTGTATTTATTACTGTCCTTGTTTCATCCCCTCAACCTGCTTCCCTCCCTCTCTCTCCCTCCCTCTCTCTCCCTCTCTCTCTCTCGGTCTCTCTCTCTCTTGCTCTTATTTGGGCCAAAACATGAGATCACCTGGCAGTGAAACATGAGGGTTCAAGTTCCACAATAGCTCTGCATCTCCTATCATAGCTACTGTGTGTGTGTGTGTGTGTGTGTGTGAGTGTGTGTGTGTGTGTGTGTGTGTGTGTGTGTGTGTGTGTGTGTGTGTGTGTGTGTGTGTGTGTGTGTGTGTGTGTGTGTGAGGTCCGTGTGTACTATCACACTTCATCTCTTGTTTGGGTTTCAGTAGGTTACACACGGCTGCTGAGAGGAGGCTGTATGATTACCATTCATAGTGCTACAATGAGCTCATCTGATTTCATGCACACACACACACATGCACGCACGCACGCACGCACGCACGCACGCACACATATATATCAACCACACGCACTGCCCTGAACATAGAATCGGGCAATGCATGTACACACACCCAACCACACTTGCATGAAATCACTTACATAAACACGTATGCACAGACCACACTGCTGTAATAACACAGACAGTGTCAGCTGAATTATACTTTTGCTGTTGTTTATGTACTGGGTTTTCCATGACCTCAGTTCAGGTTCTACTAACAATTGTTTCGGAGCATAGTGGAATACTGTATGCAGGCATGATTGCAGATATCGATGCGGACCAGCTGATCTCTATAGCTGAAGGTCTTTTGTGAAGTTTATACTCACACTTTCTTGCACTGTGGCACTTCTTCTTTTTTCTGACTGCTGCCAGTGTGTTTTGTTTGTCCTTGAAGCATTTTTCATTCAAACAAACTGGGACCCAGTAACATAGTGTCAGAGACCTATGACTGTGTTTTGTTTTGCACTGATCTATAAAGTCTTATGTTTATTATCCCAGCAGTAAACACAGATCTGTATATAATTATGGACACTGAATTAGACTACAGATTACAAAAAAAAAAAACCCTTTAGATTAAATTCAGCTTCTTGTACTATGCTAATACACACAATCATATCTAATCCAAACACAACCCCACTGCCATAAAGAACACTTCCTACTATTCTCTATAAAAGTGTATAATCACTCTTCTTTCTGTGACAGGTGAACACACCTGTTAGATTCCACACACAAATTTCTGTATTATTCCTTCTTGCAGTTGTCTTCTCAGATTCATAGTGTACATATTATTTATTAATGCAATTTGCAAAACTCTCTTTCACAACGTCAGTCTTACTATTACTCTTCTTTAACTAACTGCGTGGTTTTCCTGCTGCTGTAGCACAATAATTTCTCTTTTGGGATCAATAAATTATCTATCTATCTATCTATCTATCTATCTATCTATCTATCTATCTATCTATCTATCTATCTATCTATCTATCTATCTATCTATCTATCTATCTATCTATCTATCTATCTATCTATCTATCTATCTATCTATCTGTATGTATGTTTTTACAGCTTAACCTCAAAAATCTTTTGAAAGAACTGTCCTTTTGAACATTAGAGGCCTCTTCCGAGAATCCGACAGAATATTAGGGTCAGAGTTAGTTTTAGGTTGGAAACCACAAAATGTTAACAGCAAATCTGTGCTGAAACGTCTGCAACTGCCGTCATGAATGGTGTTGCACCTCTAAAATTCTCAAGGTTTAAACAGCCAATGTGTTAATTATTTATTTGCATTCATATCCTGTCCTGTCCTTTTTATCTGTGACAAATTTTATGCAGTGTTACACTGCAACCATTTATATCATTACTGAGTGAAATGTAGTGTTTCTTGACATTTTGTTGTTTTCTTTTTGGTGGCAGATCTATAGCTGTGACAAAAATGCCTGCAATTTATGATTACAAAAGAGCTGCATGCTTTAGTTAACAAACTTGAGACTGATCACACAGTGGGTGACCTTTCAGATAAGGTTAGGCAAGCCATTAGTCATTTTCAGAAAGGCTTCCCTTGATTGTCATGTATCTTGTGTGAGTGTATTGTGTGTGGTAAACTGGATCATTAGACCTATAAATAAATGTCATTTGAACCTGGTCCCTCACAGATCTGTGTTCAAACTTTGTCCAAGTATTGAACCAGGTGAGGTCCGAAGGGGGCGTGGAGCTTAAAAACCTTCAACATGTTCTACGTATTATGTTGCCACAGCAACTACAGTGCAGCCAGGTTTGTAGCAGCCAAGCACTAAACCCTGTGTGACCTGATAACAACCAGAGTGCACACACACATATATATATGCTTACACAAGCACACACACGCAAGAGAGTGAGAGAGTTGGCCATAGAGCATGTAGTACTGCTATCTGCAGTATCATGGCAGGTAACACTCTCCCTCTAGCTCACTAGCTACTCTCACTCTCTGCCCAACCAGCGTTTGTTCATTTGTGAGCCGGTACGACAAAATTCTGATGGGAAAAAAACAGGTTAGGGAGAGAGACAGGATTAAAAAGCAGACAGGCATTTTCCTAGACAGGCAGACAGTCTGGATAGACTGGTTGATCAAACAGGCAGGTTTAAAAGTGGAAAGTAAGTCAGATAGTTATGGTGGTAGAAGAAGACAGGTGGGTGAGACTGGTGCAGGGGTGCCCAGGTACAAACATGCCAGGTAGATCAGAAACTGTGATACACGGGCACTGGGGCAGCGGGGTAGAGCTGACAGACAGGTGAGCTAGGAAGGTATAACGATAGGAAGCGACTCCGCCCATAGAAAACAAAACACGTGTGATTTAATTTCTGCCAGTCCTCACATCAAGGTCATCTCCTTGTGAACTATTATGAGCTTCCCAGAATTCCTGCTTCCTCCTGGAAGCAATTTCACCATCTAACATAATGCACTATTGCAACGGCATGAAGCACCTGAAATCACCTTCACCTGAACTATGGTGCATGCCTTTGTGTTCCTGCTCACAGCACATAGAAACAGCTGGAGCCTTTTTGCAGCAGCAAAAAAAAAAAAAAGAAATCAAAGCTCACCACCAGGCCTACCAGCCAGATTTTGCTCTCTCCAGAGAGGGACCGTCTTTTTAAAAACAATTTCGAGTCATCTGACCACAGAACAGTTTTCCACTTTGCCTCAGTCCATTTTAAATGAGCTTTGGCCCGAAGTAGAAGGCAGCATTTCTGGTCATGTTTACATGTGGCTTCTTCATTGAATGATGGTGCTTTAACCTGCATTTGTGGCACAGTGAACTGTGCTCACAAACAGTGATTTCTGGAAGTATTCCTGGGCTCATGCAGTGATTTCCATGACAGAATCAAGCTTGTTTTTAATGCAGTGCTGCCTGAGGGCCTGAAGATCATGGACATCCAATACTGATTTTCAGCCTTGTCCCTTGCACACAGGTTCTCAGAGCCTGTTGATAAAACTGTGAACTGCAGATGATGAGATATTCAGTTTTATGTTGAAGAACATTATTCTGAAATTGTTCTACAATTCGTTGACAGTTTTCTGCAGATTGGTGACCCTCTGCCCGTCTTTACTTCGGAGAAACTCTTCCTCTCTAAGATGCTCTTTTTATACCCAATCATGTTACTGACCTGTTGCCAATTAACTGAATTAGCTGCAAAATGTTCCTCCAGCTGTTTCCTTTTAGCACTGCTCACTTTTTCAGCCTTTTGTTGCTCCAGTTTTTTCAGATATGTTGCTGCCATCAATTTCAAAATGAGTGAATATCATTCTTAAAATGGTACTTTTCCTCAGTTCAAACATTTGATGTGTTTTCTATGTTCTATTGTGAATAAGATATGAGTTTTTGAGATTTGTAAATCATTGCATTCTCAACTTTTTTGGAATTGGAGTTGTACATAAATAAGGAGGTAACATTTAGAGAAGGACAAAATTGATAGGTATGTAGGAGAGGTACAGGAAGAGAAAGACAAGAGAGATAGTTTAGCATGTAGATCTGAAAGGAAAAGAGAGGACAGACGAGCTGTTAGACATGTTCCTCAGACAGACAGGTACAGAGGCAGAGAGAAAGGCTGGCTGATTTTCTTGCTCATAACAGCTGTAATTATTGAATTAGTCTTAAAGTTCAGTCCAAGGCCTCCTCACATTTCACATCGAAGCTAAGCTGCACCACAGAGCTGTAATCCTTTGCCTGCCAGCCCTGGATCAATGTGTGTGTGTGTTTGTGTGTGTATATGTGTGTGTGTGTGTGTGTGTGTCTTTGTGTATGTGTGTGTGTGAAAGAGAGAAAGAGAGAGAATATGAGATATGAGAGCGAGGTAGTGTGTGTTTGTTTTCATATGAGAGCAAATGATTGTGCATTCACTTTCCCCTCCCCTTCACACCCCTTCCCCTCCTCTTTACCTGCCACCCCCTGCCACACACACACACACACCTGTGTGCAAGTGTTTTCAGGTGTATTTGGTTTGGTTTGGTTGGGAGGGAAGGAGTGGAGTTTGCTGTATTATCGCCCTGAGAAACCTCTGATCTCTAAAAGTACTCACTAAAACCCTGCTGCTGGAGGAGGGCTTACACAGACACAAACACACACACACACACACACACACACACATGCCAACAGGTGTGCTGTGCCCAGTGTGAACACTGATTTGCTCGTACAGAGTGTCAAACGGTGCAGGAAGGTTTGCTGTGTGTGCGTACACGCCTCACTTGAGGTTCTTTGAAGAGAAGGACTGAAAAGGTTCTTCTTGTTGGAGCTGCTCTGCGTCTAATCCTGCCTGCTGACAGAGCCTCATCCGCAGCGCTTCCTCATGCAGACACACATGTACGCACACTCACAGCGGCTGGCCCAGACTTGACACAAAAGGTTCAATTCTTAATTGCCAGTTTACACTTTTCTGAAGTTGGAAAATTCCTGCGACGCTGGCTTTTTAAGCACTTTGCATGTTTACTGTAAAGGGTAAGAAGCAGTTTTATATCAGAGTAGCTGTGTATTCTGGATGCAGTATCTCACAGGCTTTGTGTTCATACTGGAAACACAATATAACTTTTATTTCAAGTAAAACTGCTTTCATTGCGAAGTTGTTAGCAAGCAGTTTATTTTATTTTATTTTATTTTATTGCTGACAGTAAAACAGTGTAAAGTAATATTGAGTTACAGACTGACCTACTAGCACCGACCCAGAACAGTGAGGACAATATTATCATCATATTTTTCATCTGACGGATGCCTAAAATGCCAGAATGTCAGAAGAAAGCTACAACAGCACCAGATATTTCCGCAGATTTTAGTCTGGATTATTTAACACTCAGGCCTTGCATGGGGGTGTTGTGTGGCATTCTCCATAACTGTATACAATGCCACATGTTTACTGACCCATTCAGTCTGGTCATTATACCATTATATCAGTCTGAGCCATCAGTAAGTGCAGTCATCTGGAAAACTCTTCAGATTTTACCTTCCTTATCTGTCAGCACCACACCTTGACTTGTTGTGGGCTCATACACATGCCCATATGCTGACACGATACTCCCAAACAGGCAGAATTGGCATAATCTGGGGACATGCATGCTTGCAAACGCACATAGCCTGGAGCATCGGCGGAAGTAACAACTCATCCGCCTTCGCACTGTACATAAACACACTCACACTGTGCAGTTATTATTGTCCTTTTCTACTTCTACTATAGGAATGGACTTTGTGCATTCATAATAAACAATTCCAACATCCAGATATGTAATTTTCAACATCCACCAGGTCACCTGTGAATGACTCCAGGGTGGTGTTAGAGTAAGCCACTTAACTAGAAAAATTCCATGTAAAGGGTTTGATGTGAACCTCACCCTACCCTTAAGCCTAAACAGGTCACTGGCAATGTGAGGGATGTTCAGAGATTAAACTGATGTATTAAGTATAAACTAGATTAAAGCAAAAGAGGTATTTGGAAAAGTACACACATTGATCACTGAACTAAAAGCACAGATACTTAAAAAAATACTCTGGCAAAAGTTGATGTACTGATTCAACTTTAAAGAAGTTGAATCAGTACATTAACTTAAAAGTAAAAAAAGAGGTTCTTTGGAGGACATTTCTACAAGCTATGTTTTGCCAAGCTAAGCTAAGTCATGTTAATATCATAATAAAATGATATATAATAATATTTTTTTAACTTGCATTCTAATTCCAATAACTTTACTCAGCTTGAACATCTGTTACATAGAACACAAGCAGAGAGCAACAGAGGAAATAAAAAATTAGCTCTATTTACTGTTGCCTGCGTTGGGGATGGGGGACTTTGCCTCTACACCTAAACAGAAAGACGAATGAAGTGGGATTCTGCAGGAACCCGAAGATCAGTTGTAGCAGTGAAGCTTGAGGAAAAGAATCACTCAGAAATAATTGTTGTGCGCTCCAGTATATTTTTCTTCATGCACAGGTTGTGCTCAGCTCAGCTGTGCTGCTGCTGCTCTTTGTGGAATTCAGCGAGATATAAGCAGATATTACCTCTAGATACTACAGTGAATCTAATCAGCATCATCCACTTAGATTGAATTTGATGTCTTCTACACTTGGTGTGTCCTTACATTGACCATGAACACAACCACTCTGTACCAATCCAGCAAAGTTCATTACTGTAAATTCACCACAGTACTCCAAACTAAATGAGTGTTTTCATGCAGCCTTTGAATAAAAAAACGTTAGTATACTTTAATTTGTTTCAAGGTATGAAAAAACTATCACATCATGATTGAATCCAATATTTGCTCAAAGGTAAGGAGCAGTCTTTACCTTTAAATCTAACCTCTCTTCTTCCTCTCCTGTTCTGTCTTTCTTTCATCTTTCTCCATCTCTGAGTGAAGTTATCTCTCATTCTTTTCTCTCACTGGGAAATACAGCAGCTGCACCAGCTAGTAGACACACTGTGTGTCAAACTGCACACAATATTGTTGACATTTGCTGCGCTGATAGAAGTTTCATTAAAAAAAAAAAAATTACTTCCTTTTTTGCTCACTCCCCTAACTAAAGACTGAAGTATAGTACCACAAATGATATGATATGGTAAGTACAACTCATATTTTTTGTTTTGTTTTGTCTCTTCATGTGAAACCGGCACATCGGATGTTTTTTTAATGTGTTATTGTTCCCACCATTTAGTTTCAAATCAGTTTGGTGTTTGAAGGCGTGCAGTGATGATAAATAATAACTCCCTTCAAATGTCTTAAACCTAAAGTAATGAGCTTGTTCTGAAAATGTAAGCAGTAGAAAGTAAAAGGTTGTCAGAAAATATTGAAGTGAAATACAGAAAAGTCTACAGAAGTACAGGAACAAAGAATTTGTACTTCCCACCTCTGAGATAAAGATCCTATTTTCAACATGAAAACATCATTTCTCCATGAGAAGGTCAAATTGGGTCTCCAAGAAGCAATGCCTGCTGAATTTCTTTAACATCTTAAATGGAAATAATGGCATTTCTTTAAAAAATTTCTGACTACTTAAATTAATCACAACTGCCTCTTGTAGAAAGGACAAGGTCTGTGATCATTTTTCTTTTTCTGCTCGAGGACAGAAAAGTTATGGAAGATTCACTTGTGTCACTTGAACTTCCCACACATTCATATTAAAGCTGGATGCTTTAATTCCCCACAAATAGTAGGAGCTGTGATGATTTACAATAAGTTGTAGGACTTAAAACTAAACACTGAGTTAAAAGATGTTAACAAAAGCTCTGCAGAGCTGAGCTTGTTCGCACTGTGGTGAGATTATAGGAAGAGTCTTTGGCCACTAGCAGACAATTATTTTCATTTATTATTCATTCTGTACTGCGGAGAACAACACTGCACAGCCGGGATTCCCATTTTGACAGTATGAGGTTTTCAAAAATGAAATATTTGCTTTAGAAATAACAGGAAAAATATATTGAAAACGGACAACATTAGACACGGCGGAAGAGAAGTTGGAAAATTCCACAGGTGTGAGGCAACGTGGAGGGTTAGTTGGCTAACCAGGGCACAGCAGAACATGCACACACACACACACACACACACACACACACACAAATCCCACACACACTAAGGCATGCACGTAGATGTGTTTGAGTGTTGACAAAGTAATTAGGAAATACTGGAAAGAGTGAACAACCGCAAACTGAAATTTTCAGTTTGAAGTAGACAAAGTTTCTGAAGCTAGTTAATGAGAACCCAATTAAACAAGAGATATTTGATTTATTTATATATCCAGTATTGTATATATGTAAATGGCAAAAGCATGTGAAACCTTGGTGAAGCTGGTGAAAGTATCTGGTGTCCTCCAGTTGCCTCCCACAGTCCAAAGACATGCAGTTAGTGGGGTTAGGTTAGTTGGTGATTTTAAATTGCCCATAGGTGTGAATGGTTGTCTGTCTCTCTGTGTTAGCCCTGTGACAGACTGGCGACCTGTCCAGGGTGTACCCTGCCTCTCGCCCTATGACAGCTGGGATAGGCTCCAACCCCCCCGCGACCCTGAAAAGGATAAGCAGAAGAAAATGGATGGATGGATAAATATATATACAGTTGTGTAGTATTTAGAAAGGCCAGCTAATATGTCTCAAAACTTTTCAACTTTTTGTTTTGTTTTTTGTTGTTTTTTTTTTTTTGCTACTCATTTTCATAAGTTAAGTCGGGCGGTCTGCTCATTATTTAGAAGAATGACAATTGTTCTTACTAGCAGTTGTTTCTCTAACACGGAAAATGCCAGTGAGCAGAATTCAAGGTTTTTCTGAAGGGCTGAACTAATCAGAGATAAGGCCAGACAAATCTAAGCACATCTAAACCAAACCGTGCATGTGTCACAGGGTCACAGAGTGTCTGTGATGTCAGAGTCGGCACAAACAGCTACTGTGTCCTGACTTCAAAGATAAACCTCTCTCCTGCTCCGCATTTAATTACTTCATTTTTCATACTTTCTCCTCTGCTTCCAGCATCTGGCTATCTTTTTATTACTCATCTCACAAAGACATCAAAATAGTGTATTTTAAAATGAAAGTCACAAAGGTTACAGGCAGAAGAGACACGGAGTTACTGGGAGTGAGAGTATGGAGAAGCACATTGGGTTAACATTTAGATGTATTTGTGTTTTTTTTTTCCCATGTCATTCTCAATAGAATGAAATGAAATGAGAAAAGAGTGGAAAAAGAAATCAGAACTCTGTATTTGGCGTAAGACAGTGGAGCAAGCAGCGCTCTCTGCTTTGTTCAAATCAGCCACGATTGAGGAGGCACAAAGAGTTTCGAGAAATCAACTTTTTCTTGAAAAGACTGCCAGTTTTTAGTACGTTGAGGGGTTTTAGTATAAAAACACTACTCTGCATCTTACTTTGTGTGTAAGCGATTCTAACATCTCAGTAATCGCTGATCATTGACTGAATTTGTGACAAAATTCAATCATTTGTGCGCTCTGTGCAATCCTCCGAATGGAGTGTGTTTTAACAAGTCATCTTGGCTACTAACTTCAGCCTTTGTGGCTTAAGGGCTTTAAGCTGCGCAACTCTCTTTCTGACTCCGTGTTACAGAGGAAAATGGCACGAAGGTCGAATGCTGTACAGTGAGGGGAGGATCTTAACGTATGTGCAAAACTATTTACAGAACAGAAGGTTTCTGTAAATATCCCTTTAATCGGCGTAATGAAAACACAAGCAGAACACAACCACAAGCTGTACCATAATAAGCCATTAAATATGGATTATGGAGGAACTACCCCGAGGTTCTCTCTCCCTCTCGTTTAATATTGGGTTGTTCAGTCAGTGAGAGTGAGAGTTCACACACACAGCTGTAATTAGCAGCTTAGGCAGCCAGCCAGCTCTGTAAATGCACTGTGATATGTGTGTGTGTGTGTGTGTGTGTGTGCACGCTTATGATGATGCCTACATGCTTTTCTATGTGAATATGTTTCTGCGAGTCCACAGGTGTGCATGTTTGTGCATACCTGAATGTGTGTTTGTGTTTTTGTGTGTGTGTGTGTGTGTGTGTGTGTGTGTGTGTGTGTGTGTGTGTGTGTGTGTGTGTGTGTGCGTGCGCATGTGTGGTGAGTCACAAATTTGTGCGTGGGTGCAGTGTTTGTCTTATCTGTGTGCTGATGGAGAGCTGAGGTGCTTGGAGACGGGCTGTGACGTGTGTGTGTTTGTGTGTATGGGTAGGGTGATTGCTCTCTAACACCTGGTATTAGCGCCAGTAATCCTCGCACCACATCATACTCACGCACCAGTCCCATGCAGATCACATTTAGCTTGTCCTCTGTTCTGCTTCTAAGTGTTTCACAACAAGTTGTTTTGGGGGGTGGAGGGGGTGGTTGAGTTTGTGAAAATACTTCATGCAGAGAGCAGGTTAAACAGCCCACCCCTTTTCAGCCATGTTTGACATTCTGCTTTCAAGTATTTAGAGAGGAGAAATGGCAAAATGTTAATAAATGAGTAAATAAACGCTCCACTGTGAGGAGAGGTCGTCCGTTCAGATGGTGGAACACTTTTGTGTTCTGTGTTTTGGAAGTAGTGAGTATCTTGACAGGAAACCCCCTTGAATATGGGGGTATTTGATGCCTCACCCAATTTTAGATATCATATCCATTATTTTCATTTATGATTACTACAAACACCAATTGTAACAGTTTAGCTGAGATTGCACCAACCCACTGTGTGAAGGCCTGAGCTCAAAGGGGCCCGACAAGCTTCACAAATTCTCATCTTCAGTTTAGTTCAGGATGTTTTTATTTTTTTTAAATATTAATTTTATTGAATCCAACATTAACTATATGGATTTTTTTAAGAAAGAAAAGAAAAGGCTTTTAAAAATCTCCTAAATTGGTCACTGTTATAGCTCACCTGGTTGAGCAGGTGACCCATATGCCAAAGATTACTGCAGTGGCCGGGGCTCAAGTCTGCTCCAGACTGTTTCCTGCATGTCATTCCCGTGACTGTTGCCCGGCTTTCCTGTCCACTCTCTGTACTCTAATATCTGATTAAGGCTTAAAATGCCTAAATTGCCTTTAACAGTTTGTGACTGCTCATAAACTGATGAGGAACGTCTGGTGGATGAAAGTGCTTTATTGACATTTAAACCTTTACTACCTGCTGTTTTTTTTTTTTTGCTTGTGTTAGTGTTTTACTTCAAATACCATTTTTGCTATTTTTTTTTTCATATTGGAGAAATGCAGGTTCAAACTCATGTCTTCTGTCTTTATGAGTGAAAGAGGTCAAACACCCCACCACCAACACCATATTTCTGAAAGATCCGATAAACAATATGAAGATTTCAAATAATTCAGACTATGTTATTTTCACCTAGCTGCCTGCCTCTGTAAATCAGTCTATTTCCACATCACTTGTCTTTCATTCTGTCTCTGTATCAGCCTGTTAGTGCAGCCTGCCCTCCCATATTGGATTTGCTTTTTCAATAATTGATGAAGGAGGTATTTTGTAAAGCTAAAGGCCAGTAATCCTTGGTGTCAAATTCAAAATTAGTTCCTCTTGTATTATTCATATGCCTGAGGGCAAGAGGTTAATAAGAGGAACTAGATAGATAGATAGATAGATAGATAGATAGATAGATAGATAGATAGAATGTTAGGAATGAGGTTAAGTCTTAGTGTAGAGGGTTAACAAAATTCTCAGACACAAGCACACACATCAACATATCCATTGGTTTCAATATTGCCTCCAAAAACTCCCTCATAGTTCATACATGCGGCTTATTAGACAAAGAGATGGAATGGATTACATGTAATGGGATTACATTAATCTGATTACATCTAGATGAGGGTTGTGATAAATTATTAAAGTCCTCAGGTTCTCTGTGCCTTCGAAAACAGGAGATAATTGCTGATAAGCAGTGTGAATCAGACAGTGTGCGATATCGCAGCCCCAGAGGATGCAAGCTGGAGCAGAGGCAGGGAGAAAAATGTGGATGACAAGTTGACTGTAAAGTTTGGCAAGTAAAACATGGAAATCGTCTCCTGGCTAGCAAGTCGGTCTTCTTTTTGGAACAAATAAATACAGAAAACTTAAAACAATCCAGCTCAAAAAGCTGTTTTCAATAGTTACGTGTTTAGCCTCTAATGCTCTGGTGTATAGGTACATGAAAAATGAGCACTGGTGCTGTCAGCTTTACATGGGTTAGGAACTTGGCCTGATAAGCTAGACTAAAATAAAGCCTTTATTCTATTAGGTGTTTCAGGCTATGGTCGTAGTTAGGGGGATTTATGTAGAAGGTTAAATGAAGGTAGACAGCAGGTGATAGCTTCACTTAAAACTGATCCCAGGTGGAGATAATCTCCAGTCTCGTCTACGGTTGGCTGTGATTGTGCCATCGGCACCTCATGTGCCTCTCAACTTATCACTCTTTCAAATTATTACAGCACCTGTTTGTTGTTTCAGGAATGCTTGTTTCAGATGGTGGGAACAAATGACCGTTATGATTACTGAGTTGGCGGACACGTCATTTGTCTTATCGGTGCACAAAAATGTTGTGAATCCAGGTTGTCTTGAAAAAAAAAGAAAAAAAAGCACTGACTTTTTTTTTTTGGAAAGCAGCGTTTTCCTCTGTCGTTTCCTTTCATTAACACCATTCTTATTCACACACATGAACCAATGTTTGTGTTACACTATACAGGAGAGAACAGCACAAATGATTTGAAAAATGAAACACTTTATTTTTAAAACTCCTGGAGTGAGCAGATAAAAGGCAGGAAACCCAAAATCCAAAACTGTAAAACCAAAAATATCCAAATAGAGAACAAAAGAAACCAAATTCTTGAGAACAGCAGGCAGTGTAAGGGTCAAACCAGGAACTGAAGGGAGAAGACACAACAACCTGACAAAGCCGTGAGGAAACAACACAGACTAGGAAGAGGGAAGGTCAGATGCTGGTGAACTTAATGGTGAATGTAATAAAGAGGGTGTAAAAATGAACAAAGTCAGTCACAGAAACAAGAGAGGTGACAATAAAAGGAACACACTCCAGAACACAAGAGCAAAGCAGAACTCAGGACTACACCAGAAACCAACAATCTACACAAACACTACGACAAAAGCAGTTTTATTTTTGTGTCTGTGCAACTCAAAGAATGTTCTTCAACTTACCTGAAATCAGTTATAAAATACTGGGACAGGTTATACCAGAGTAGGAAACTGTTTACTGTTTTACTCATGTAAATTTTTCAATTTATAGCTTGTTGCAACACTGGAGGATGATTAATGTGGATTAACGTTGAGCCCTGTAGTAGAACCAAGACTGAGGACGTAGCTGGTGCTGGCTCCGCGTTTGGCCTTGTGTTAGAAAGGCATTGTAGTTTAAGTTGTGCGGAGTTCAGCGTGAGCGACCGTTAGACAAGACTGAGACATCAGGGACCATGAAGACTCCCTCAGGGTCAAAAGAGAAAGAGAGTGACAGAGAGAGGGAGAAAGAGAGAGTTCATAGCTGTTGCACTTTTTTTTTTTTTGTACTTCCATCCATTCCTTTGTTTGAGGGAAGACCATATGAGCCAGGAGGCCCTGAGCGGCAGCTGGCAGGTAGGAAGAGAGGAGAGAGAGGGAAGCAGTGAGGATGGAGATAAGTGAGAGGTTGGACAAAAAAAAAAAGGGGGGGGGGTAGATGGTTAACTGAAGTGAGCTGAGAGCAGAGGAGACAAAGATGAGAATGTGGAGAATTTGGCAACACAGATGAATCATTTGTTTAAGTACACGTTACTTCAGTAGGAATTGTTAAATATGTGGAGAGATTAAGGATGATTTGGGGATGACAGCATCAAAGAAAATGTGAGGCATAAAAAGAAGTTTAGAGTAAACAGAAATTATTAATAAATTTACAGCTATATGATTGTCAGCGGGGTGAGTGGAAAGCCTTTTGAAAAAAAGAGTTTCAGCAGCAAAACACAACAGTGATTTAAATATTCAGAATGAAATGAAAGTAGCTCATTTTATTACTGTAGATGCATGCGCAAGTATACACACACACACACACACACACACAAAGTGGGTCTCTGTTAGCCAGGGAGTCAATAGCCTGCAGACAGACAAGTGTGATTACACCAGATACTGTTGCTCTCGCTGCTCAGTGGTTTCTGTCTCTCACTGTGTCTCAATCAGGGATGGGGGAGAGAGAAATTAAGGCAAAGAGAGACAGGGAGATGAAATGACAGAACAGTCACTCGCTATTCATGCTCTGCTGTCCCTGTGTCTCAGTTAACTGAGCTGTCAACTTACAGTACAACAAAATTTGCTGTTAACAGTGTAGATACTTGATAGAGGGAATATTTTTTCACCACACAAGGCCTTTAAAAAGACAGATGGAGAGTCCACATGGACCGTGCGCACACACATACACACTTCGAGAAACATCCATCCATAGGGAAGCATCCCATAGACACTGTAAAAGCAGTCAAATTTAGTCATGAAATGCTCATGTAAACAAGGAAAATATACATTTACAGCATCAATAATTCCATAAGTGCGTACACACAAGTCTGGCTGAATGAATAGTAAACAAACCTGATAATCAGCCTGCCTCCAAGAAGGTCAACTATAGCTCAGTGTCTCACACATACAGCTGACTGTGTGTGTGTGTGTGTGTGTGTGTGTGTGTGTGTGTGTGTGTGTGTGTGTGTGTGTGTGTGTAGGTGTTCATGTCTGTGTGTGCTGCTGCTGCAAGTGCCAGTTGTCCATTCACTTACACCAGGGAGCCTCAAACACTCAATCACCCGTTTATCTCAGCCTGTCTCACCCCCAGACACACACACACAGACACACAACGCCCTGACCGGGCAGATGGTTGTGCCACCCCTGCCAAAGCAGTGTAACAACACACACACATAAACACACAAATGAAGGGGAGGAGACAGTCTGTTTCAGCTGCCTCTCCTGCTCAATGAGAGGCTGGCATCAGCCGTGCCCTCCATCAATCCATCATACTGCCATCTCTCTCTCTTTTTCTCTCTGTTGCGCCCTGTGGGGATCTCCTTTCATGCCCACCTGTTACAGTTGCAGTTTAATTTTATATTTTGTCTGTTATAAGACATTCTTCCTTATAAGGTATCCTTCTTGGAGCATTTAAACACTTGTGGCTACATTGTGGAACTATATTTTGATTCATCCAAGTGTGTCAGATTCCTGCGCAACCTTATAAAGACAGAAAAAAACAATTATATTGCAATCCTACTGCTGCAGTAAAGAAACTATGGTAAAGGGACAGACAGAGCAGCTGCCAGCCAGGATTTGTCCCTGTATGCTCCGTGGCCAGAACACCACTACATTTGAATGTTCGCTGCCAACCCCTTTTCATCAATTGTCCTACAGTATCTGGGCATGAGTACAGTGCAGTTAATTGCAATTAGAGCAAGTCTGAACCCCCTATGAAAAATGTCTCACCTTGCTACATAAAGTAAATGCCACTCCTAGCACTGCTGTAGAAGCTCCAGTATAAAAGCTTCTGCTTTTTTTTTTTTTTTAAAGCAGTTAATTTAATGGTGGATTTGGATGCCACAAGAAAGGCATTAACCAAGACACTACTGGTGAGGTGACACCCGTGGAGAGGGTGATGGAGGTAGTTAGAGCTGGCGGGGAAAAACAGTGAGAAAATTTCTCTTTGCTGTACAAAGAGAATGAAGGCAGGAGGTGGAGAATGGGAGGAAGGAAGGAATGTAAACCAGGAGAGAAATTGGTTGAGAAGAGATGAAAATAAAAGAAAATGTTTGGTGGAGTTTGACAGGCCAGCCTGGTGATAATGGTCCCTTGCATGTTGTAACACTCAGCTGTGTGTGACAAATCGGAAAATCGAATGTGAGCCAGCTCTGGTCTGTGCGCATCTGCCAGATCTGGCTAGGCTGGAGATTAACACAAAAGTGGAGTGAATATGTTACAAGTTTAACTGCATCCTCAGTCAGTCAGTAACGGTCAATTACTATTTATTTTTTGTCTTGTTAAGCCCTCCATCACACAGGGCTAGAGACTGCTTGGCAAACTTAGGTTACCAGGTACAGATATATATTCCGTGACTGATTGCAAGTGATTCCTGCAGGATGCTGGCTGTTGCTGGGTGAAATCACTCACAAAGAGGGTGCTGCACCAAAAACCTCCTTATTGTTGCTTTGTTCGCTATCAGATTACCGCGGTCGCCTGTAGTTTGCAGGGAAGATGCCTACTTATCTGCAAACACTCACTAAGTAACCAGCAACAAAGCGATCACAAAGAGGTTTTCAATGTGACGTTTGTGACACCAATTTCACCCACCAACTGCAAGCAACTTCCCACAACCACCATGGGGTCACTGACCAGTCTATAGCCATGCATGACTAAGGCTTAGCAATATACAGTAACCACTCACTCAGGACAAAAGACATGTTGTGGAAGAGAGCCTGAGATTAATAATAATAAATGATTAAATGCAGAGTGGAGTATAAACAGAGTAAAAAGCGGTAAATAAGAAGAAATACACAGTGCATCATGGGAACCCCCCCAGCAGCCTAGGCCTATTGCAGCATAACTAAGGGATAGTTCAGGGTCACCTGATCCAGCCCTAACTATAAGCTTTATCATAAAGGAAAGTTTTAACCCTAATCTTAAAAATAGAGAGGGTGTCTGTCTCCCGAATCCAAGCTGGAAGCTGGTTCCACAGAAGAGGGGCCTGAAAGCTGAAGGCTCTGCCTCTCATTCTACTCTTAAGTATCCTAGGAACCACAAGTAAGCCAGCAGTCTGAGAGCGAAGTGCTCTGTTGGGGTGATATGGTACTATGAGGTCTTTGATACAAGATGGGGCCTGATTATTCAAGACCTTGTATGTGAGGAGAAGAATTTTAAATTCTATTCTAGATTTAACAGGGAGCCAATGAAGAGAAGCCAATATGGGAGAAATCTGCTCTCTCTTTCTAGTCCCTGTCAGTACTCTAGCTGCAGCATTTTGGATCAGCTGAAGGCTTTTCAGGGAGCTTTTAGGACAGCCTGATAATAACGAATTACAATAGTCCAACCTAGAAGTAATAAATGCATGAATTAGCTTTTCAGCATCACTCTGAGAAAGGATGTTTCTAATTTTAGAAATATTGCGCAAATGCAAAAAAGTGGTCCTACATATTTGTTTAATATATGCATTGAAGGACATATCCTGGTCAAAAATGACTCCAAGATTTCTCACAGTGTTACTGGAGGCCAAAGTAATGCCATCCAGAGTAAGTATCTGGTTAGACACCATGTTTCTAAGATTTGTGGGGCCGAGAACAAGAATTTCAGTTATATCTAATTTAGGAGCAGGAAATTAGAGGTCAATTAGAGGTCAATTAGAGGTCAATTAGAGGCCTTAATGTCTTTAAGAGATTCCTGCAGTTTAACTAATTGATGTGCGTCATCTGGCTTCATGGATAGATAAAACTGGGTATCATCTGCATGTAAATAAAACTGGTCCTAGCACAGAACCCTCTGGAACTCCATATTTACATTTGCATCAACAAAATGGAGTTTATTAGATAAATATGGTTCAAACCACTGCAGTGCAGTACCTTTAATACCTATGGCATGCTCTAATCTCTGTAATAAAATGTTATGGTCAGCAGTATCAAAAGCTGCACTGAGGTCCAACAGGACAAGAACAGAGATGAGTCCACTGTCAGAGGCTGTAAGAAGATCATTTGTAACCTTCATTAATGCTGTTTCTGTACTGTGATGAATTCTGAAACCTGACTGAAACTCTTCAAATAAACCGTTCCTCTGCAGATGATCAGTTAGCTGTTTTACAACTACTCTTTCAAGAGTCTTTGAGAGAAAAGGAAGGTTGGAGTTTGGCCTATAATTAGCTAAGACAGCTGGGTCAGTGATGACTTTTTAAGTAATGGTTTAATTACTGCCACTTTAAAAGCCTGTGGTACATAGCTAACTAATAAAGACAGATTGATCATATTTAAGATTGAGGCATCAATAAATGAAAAGACTTCTTTGAGCAGTCTGGTAGGAATGGGATCTAATAAACATGTTGCTGGTTTGGTGGAAGTAACTATTGAAGTTAACTCTGAAAGATCAACTGGAGAGAAAGAGTCTAAACAAATACCAGCAGTACTGAAAGCAGCCGAAGATAAGTCTTTGAGATGGTTATGAATAATTTTTTCTCTAATGTCTAAAAGTTTATTTGTAAAGAAATCCATGAAGTCACTACTAGTTAAAGTGAAAGGAATACTCGGCTCTACAGAGCTCTGACTCTTTGTCAGCCTGGCTACAGTGCTGAAAAGAAACCTGGGATTGTTCTTATTTTCTTCAATTAATGATGAATAGTAAGATGTCCTAGCTTTACGGAGGGCTTTTTTATAGAGCAACAAACTCTTTTTCCAGGCTAAATGAGCATCTTCTAAATTAATGAGACACCATTCCCTCTCCAGCTTACGAGTTATCGGATTTAAGCTGCGCGTTTGTGAATTATACTACGGATAATATGGCACTTCTAATTTGAGGCTTTCCTTTTCAGAAGGGCCACAGTATCCAAAGTCGTACGCAGTGAGGATGTAAAACTATTGACGAGATAATCGACCTCACTGGGAGCAGAGTTTAGGTAGCTGCTCTGTGTTGGCACATGGCACTGAAGAGCATAATAATGAAGGAATTAGATCCTTAAACTTAGTTACAGCACTTTCAGAAAGACTTCTACTGTAACAAAACGTATTCCCCACTGCTGTGTAACCCATTAAAGTAAATGTAAATGTTACTAAGAAATGATCAGACAGGAGGGGGCTTTAAGTGAATACTGTTAAGTCTTCAGTTTCTATGCCATATGTTAGGACAAGATCCAGAGTATGATTAAAGTGGTGGGTGGGCTCCTTTACATTTTGAGAGAAGCCAACTGAATCTAACAATAGATTAAATGCAATGTTAAGGCTGTCAGTTTCAGCATCTACATGGATGTTGAATCCCCCACTATGTCCCCCACTATAATTATTTTATCTGAACTGAGCACTAAATCAGATAAAAAAAAGTCTGAGAAATCAGACAGAAACTCTGAGTAAGTGTTCAGATACACTTTCTATCTGTTTTCAGTGCAGCCAGAGATTTGATGTCTACAAGCTCAAGAAACACTTTAATGAGCCCTCCACCATTCAGATTGCTTGGGGGATAAAAAAGTAGGAAAGGAGGATAAAATTGATTTTTCTGACCCCTCTAGCTGCTGTCATGCTGCTTTACCCCGAGGCTGGACACACACCCAAACACATGCATGTACACATGCATATGCACAGAGGCCAAACAGGCCTTACAGTTAACACATAAATCACCTCCTTAACAAAAAGAATGACAATTAATCTTAACGGACAAGAGAGATCACAGTGTGACTAAATGACAGGGTGAACAAGGGAGCATCTGGGTACATATTAATATGCACATGTGTGTGTTTGCGTCTGAATCTCAGGGAGAAACAAAACTTGGTTCAAAAGAAACAGATTACTTTCCAAAGTCAAACTTATACTTACGTAAACTTCAAATCCACACACACACACACACACACACACACACACACACACACACACACAAAAAACTCTTTGACACACACAGAAGCACACAAACACACAAAGTCATGCTTATCCCTGTTTCCACCTTACAAATCAACACATCCTTATAGATTACCCCACGCACCTTAATCTCCTCTTTAATTCTTCAATGTCTCATAAAAACGTACAAGCCAGCAGAACCCAGATTAGATTAGGCTGCACTTCCACAACGTGGCAGGGATGTGAAAAAAATTCAAGCATGCTGCAAAAAAAAAAAAAAAAAAAATTTAAATCAAAATACTGAGTCAACCGTTTGCATCAGATTTGTAAGTAAATCCAACATGATTACACAGTGTAAGAATGTAATGTGATATTTTCTGCCTGCAACACAAAATACCAGAGAGCACAAATATACTGTAAATTGTTGGATTTAAGCACAAATCTACACTAGTTTACTGGTCTGATATTTAGCAGAGAGACCTTTGCATTGTAGTCTATGTTCATTCAGGAGTTCATGTGGCATGCTTTATGTCAGTAGTTTTTATCTTATGTACTCCCACAGGATTGTAAGATTAAGTCACGTACCCCTTCATCACAGCCTGTCCTCAGAGTGAAAACGTAGGTATTGGACGTTTCTGCAGGCACCAATTACGACCAATATTTACTGGAGGACATGTTGCTTCATCAGCACCACCTGTTATGTTTAAATATGTTCATTTGCAGTGGAACACATTCATATTTAAAACTTAAATATATGAATGGGGATACTGGTAAAGTCATTTTGAATCCAGTTCGTCAGTGCGTACATGTTTATTGTTATTTATTATCTCATACTTTGAATGTGTTAACTAAAATTTAAGTAAATTTAAGCTTACTATTTCTATTAGCAATTAAGTAGATGATCGTTTATCACTTATGCTTAGTTGTTTTAACAAGTTTTTCAGTAATCTTGTCTCAGTATTTTATCCATTCATTCACTTTTTCTGCAGCTACTGCATTTAGCCAAATACACCCATCGTTCAATAGTCTGTAGAGCTACCTTTAGCAGTAATACCATGAAGTAAATGTTTATGCCTTCATCAGTCTCTCACATTGTTGTTGAGGAATTTTAGCTCATTCTTATATACAATGTTGCTTCAGTTCATTTACCTTTTTTTTTGGCATTTGTTTCTGCACAACTCTCTTTAAGTTGATGCCACAGTATTTAAATCTAGTTGATGTCTGAAATGTGAAACGCCTTCATTCTTTTCTTTTTCAGCCATTCTGTTGTAGATTTGTTAGTGTGCTTGGATCATTGTTCTGTTGCATGACTCAAGCTTTAGCTGTCAAACAGATGGCCTCACATTTGGCTCTAGAATACTTGAACTCAACGACTGCAAGCTGTCCAGATCCTGTGGCTGCAAAACAAGCCCAAGTCATCACTGCTCTACCACCATGCTTGACAGTTGATATGAGGTGTTTACACTGATATCTTGAGTTTGTTTGTCTCCATAAATGGTGCTGTGCATTATCCATTATTCCAGCATTATTCCAAAGGACATTGTTCCAGAGGTCAGATGCAACTTTGCAAATATAAGTTGTGTTGCCATGTTCTGCTTTCTCCTGGCAATCCTTGCAAACAAGCCATAGTTGTTCAATTTATTTCTAATTCTACTATCGTGAAAGTTAACATTTATCATGTTAACTTGAGGCCTATAAAGTCTGAGATGTAGCTTTTGGGATTTTTGCAGTTTTTCTGAGCATTACGCAGTCTGACCTTGTGGCGAATTTGCTAGGACATCTACTTCTGAGAAGATTGTAGCATTACGGTAGAATGCTCCAGACCAAAGATTTTTTTAAGATTAATTCCTGTAGTATTTGTAGGAACACTGCAATATGTCAGGTATAATTCACCAACAAGGTAATTGCATAAAAAAAATTTCATGCATACGTAAACATCCTCCGAGGATGTTTAATTGTAACCAGTGCTCATTAAATTAAGTGCAGCTTGTTCCTTTTTATATACGAATAAACATTGATTTGCCTTTACTGTGCAAATGCACATGATATTGCATCAGCTTGATGAATGTTATCAGTTATTATCTGACTATTTAATGCATCTGTGCATCTGTCACATCAGCTCCTAAAGTACTTGTAGGTAAATTGTTCTTAAATGTGTGTTTAAGATCTGGGAGAAGTTGTTAGAGTTCTTGTGTGGATTAAGTCTCTCTCCTGGTGTCCTTTTAGTACAGAGATTAGAGATTTATGATGTGATATGTATTTAGGACATGATATACTTTAAGTCTGCTTATTTAGGAAACATTATGTAACTTGCTGTTAAGAAGCACCATTGCATGGACCTTTATAGGTTTATTCCATGCAACCCAGCCTACAACATCTCTCATCAGTAACAATTAGAAATAAAAAGACATATTATTTTTCTACAGCTGCTGTTTACGATATTGTTATTCATTATCCATTCATACACCAGCCTCCACTTAGTGGTACATTCGTCTGTGTAAAGCTAATTTATTCTAATTGAAAAAAAAACTTTATTCAGATAGTAAAACTGTAAAGAAATGCAAAATAAATGGAAGTAAAGTGTGCCACGGTGGTCATTATTGGCCTTGAGTGTTATATGTTCATATGATAAAGTTTTCAGCATCATTTTTGCTTTTTTTTTTTATATTGTGCATGCTCGTGTGTGTCTGTGTGTGTGTTTCTGCCAGACAGGACCACTAAGCCAGTCAACAAAAGGGTCCATTGCTGGTGATGTGGTCCCCTCTGTGTCTATCTCAGGTAGAGTATGTTACTGCTAATGCCTTCTAAGATCCCTACAACACCATCCCAGCAGCCCACTCTCTCTCCCACAATCCTCTTTGCTCCCTGGGTCCCTAAGCACCTTGGCGTAGGGAAGGTGGCTCGCTGCGGATTGTCTTAATCTCTCCTTTTCCTTCAGAAAAGGGCTAAGCCAACCCGAATGTCACTCTCCCTATCACACCAAAAACCAACTGGTTACAAGGATATATTTTTTTCCCTCTTCTCTCGTCTGAATCTGTTTCTCTAACCTCTCACCTCTCTCTCAACTTCTCTTTCCCTATTTTTTCTTCAAGAAGATGAGTCAACTTCCTGGTAAAATTAAATAGATAAAAAGACTCTAGATTGAGTATACCATGCACATCGTGAAGATTTTATTGGTTCCACACAGGCTATCAAGGGTCATAACTATTTACTTTGCATTTTCCACATGACGTCTTTCAAATTGTCGCACGAATTCTGCACCTGAATGCAATAATTTGCCGCAGTAATGCATCACAGTAAGAGGAAACTCAACATCTTTTACTTCTGATCATAGATTCTGGGTTTCACACATAGGTTACCCTCATTCTGCATTTCTATTGCCTTAAGTCTGCCACAAAGTTGATGGTATGTTTCTGCGGCTGTGCTGAGGTCGTTCCAAGGTTGCCTGAGTTGAAGGGAAGCTAACAGAGTAAACTATAAAAACATCAACAACAACAACAACAGCATCAACAAACTGATGTTTTTCTTCCCATGGACGAGTAAATCCTGTGCCTGTCTTTTTGTCTCCTGTGTTTTGGGTTTTTTGGGATGATTTTAGCACAGCTGCTATTAGCCTTCATGTTAATCCCCTTGGAGAATAAACTCATTAGAACATTAATCACTGGATTCTAATTACCTCTCTCTCTCTCGCTCTCCCTCCCCTCCATTTCTCTCTCCTTCTCCCTCTCTCTCCCCCTTATTCAGGTACATAGATAAACCACCACTCGGAGTTCACTGGGGAAAAGTTACAGTAACATGAATAAATAATTACGTCGCTGCTACAGTATGCACTCTGTCTTTTTAGCAACACAGATTGAATTTATTACAGTCACTTAATAGGATTTTTTAAAGGTATGTGGACCGAGCACCTTAAGATTCTTTTTTTCTGTCAGTGTCAACTTTAGTTTGAGGAATAGTCAGAGAAGATCACCAAGTGCCAAGTATGTGGATGTAATGTAAACACTGCCAGCTTTGGTTCTGCTATCAGAAGATGTGAGTAATTTCTTGGAATTATATGTGCTGTTAAAATGTCTTTCTGAATATTTGGATTAAAAAAAAAGAAGAAAAAAAAAAGACAACAAATATACTCACTGGTCACTTTATTAGGAACACAAATACAAAAATTGGTTGTATCCCCTCTTGCATTCAGAATTGCCTTAATTCTTCATGGCATAGATTTAGGAAAGTGCTGAAAATATTCTTCAGATGTTTCGGTCCACAATGGTATGATAGCATCACACAGCTGCTGCAGATGTGCTGGCTGCACATTTCACCCCATCCCAAAGGTGCTTTATTGGGTTGAGATCTGGTGACTGTGGAGGCCATTTGAACACAGTGAACAAACGGTGATGTTCAAGAAACAAGTTTGTAATTATCGAAGCTTCAGAAGATGGGTACACTGTGGTCGATACTAGGGGGTCCATGTAGTTTACGTCAGTTTGTGACCCAACCATCCAAATGTTGCAGCAGAAATCGAGACTCATCTTCTATTGTCCAATTTTGGTGAATCTGTGTGAACTGTAGCCTCAGTTTCCTGTTGTCAGCTGACTGGAGTGCCACCCAGTGTGGTCTGCTGCTATAGCCCATCTGCTTCAAGGTTTAACCTGTTGTGTGTTCAGAGATGCTCTTCTGCATACCTTGGTTGTAACGAGTGGTTATTTGCCTTCTTATGAGCTTGAAGCAGCCCATTCTCCTCTGACATCACCCAGAGAACTGCTGCTCACTGGATATTTTCTCTTTTTCAAACCATTCTCTGTAAACCTTAGAGGTGGTTGTGAGAGACAATCCCAGTCCCAGTTTCTAAAATACTCAGATCATCTCATCTCATTTGGCACTAGCAACCATGCCGTGTTCAAAGTCACATAAATCACCTTTCTTCCCCCACATTGAATTTTAGTGAGTTGTCTAAATGTATTGAATTGCTAAATGGGTATATAACACACTAAACAGTTTTTGTTAGTTATAAATAGATGAAAACTGTAAAATCTGACATTGTAACATCCTAAAAAATAAAATTTAAATTAAGAACAAATTCTCCCTTTGGTTCAAAAACATCTTTTACAGGGTCTTAAATAATCAGGCCCCATCTTATCTTAAAGACCTCATAGTACCGTATCACCCCAATAAAGCACTTCACTTACTTGTGCTTCCTAAAATATTTAAGAGTAGAATGGGAGGCAGAGCCTTCAGCTTTCAGGCCCCTCTTCTGTGGAACCAGCTCTCAGTATGTATTTGGGAGACAGACACCCTCTCTATTTTTAAGATTAGGCTTAAAATTTTATTTTTTGATAAAGCTTATAGTTAGGGCTGGATCAGGTGACCCTGAACCACTCTGTGTTTATACACCACTCTGCATTTAATCACTAGTTATTATTAATCTCTGGCTCTCTTCCACAGTGTGTCTTTTGTCCTGTCTCTCTCCCCTCAGCCCCAACAGGTCACGGCAGATGACTGCCCCTCCCTGAGCCTGGTTCTGCTGGAGGTTTCTTCCTGTTAAAAGGGAGTTTTTCCTTCCCACTGTCGCCAAGTGCTGCTCATAGGTCATTTTGATTGTTGGGTTTTTCTGTGTATTATTGTAGGGTCTTCACCTTACAATATAAAGTGTTTGTTGTGATTTGGCACTATATAAATAAAATTGAATTGAATTGAGAAAGTCAGATACTCTTGTATAAAATTCCTGCCTGGAAAGCTGCTCCAGTGCTTGTGCATGTTTGAATTAATGAAATGACTCATCTTCTCTTTATTTTTTAACTTTGCAAACTTTTGCAGCTCTTCTCCCTCATAGTTATACAGAAGCTGGTTTTGGGTTGTTGTAATTTAGAACTAATTTCACAGACTTCCCATATGATGTTTTTCTGCTCAACATATGGTGCGAACAAACACCTACATGTCCTCGCTCCACTACTAATTTGGAAAATGAAGGCTGGCAGAGACAAAAAAAGCACCACCTGCTGAAACTCACTTTACTCAATTTGTAAAGTCTTGCAGCAGTTTAAATGCCATGCGTTGCTCATTTAGGCCCTCTTCCAAGATTGAATTCAGACACACTGGGATTCCTTTTAATTTAGAAGTTGAGTGAAATGTTTGCATTTTTTTTGGTCTCATGGGGCGGCATTTTGCCAACATTTTAAAGTTATGTATGTGTGTGTGTGCGTGTGTCAGCTGGGAGGACACTTCCTGCTAACAGGCCAGAGCAGGCTCTGGGAGCTGGGGAGGAGGAAGGAGGATGGCACTGAGGCGTGGAGGTGCAGCTCCCTCACAGACACACACGGGACCACACAACAAGACAACAAACTCTCTCTCTCTCTCTTCCTCCCCCCTCTCTCTTGCCCTCTGTCTCATTTTTTCTACCTCCATTCCCGTGTCTATGTTTTCCTCTCAGCTTCTGAAAGTGGAAACAGAAACTTAAAAGCGGCATCAAGTTTTCATATTCTAAGTGCATGGCTGCTGATAGTACTTGATACCCTGTAGCATTTACTTGGCTTAACCGTCTAAAAGCGTCATTTTTAAGTGTGTGTGTGTTCTGGGTGGGACTGTTTAGCTGTCACCTACACAGAACCTATGATGCAGGGTCTTAGCGGTAGCTTCTCATGGCTGAATGCACAGGATACACACACACACACACACACACACACACACACACACACACACACAGCGTTGACAGGCAGAGGTAAACGGAGCAGAACTGTGCTAATCCACCTCTGCCTGGGAGAGGGAGAGAGAGCAAGAGGTGAAGTAAGAAAAGATGGATGTGCGGTTCAGTGGTGTTTTCTTAAATCCTAAAAATCTCTCTAAATGGCACATCATTCCAAGAGTATTTTGTGCAGTCTAGCATTTGCACCTGCAGAAGTTTACTGAAAAGACACCAGCCATGCTGGGATGTGTTCTGAGGTTGTGTAATGAATGATACACAAGGTAAAGCTTTGAATGAATTTCACAACTTTGTTACTTCTAGAAAAAAAAAAAAAAGAATATTGAAGCAAGTGAACATAAAGCTGCTGTTACACGTATTCAAAAAGAATTCAAAATCTAATTTAGACACATTCTAACCTCTACAGGGTCTCTCCTTTGTAATAATAGTAGCTGAAGTTGGAGGGAACTTAGCCATTCTTCATATCTCATTAAGTCGTGAAGCATAAAGCAGGTTTTTGTCATTCATCCACATCTGTTATAGTTATTGTTTCAGGACAGGTGCCATCAAAAGAGGATGTCCTGTGATGATAAATCATTAACTGACCAATCAACAAACATTACTGGGATGCATACATTTTTGAACAAATATCATATTGGTGCTTATACAGTGCTTTTCCACTCTAGTTGAGCAATCAAAGCACTTTCTACTATGATCCTCATTCATCCAATCAGGCACACATTCATGCAAGCTTTTATTTAGGTACCTAAGCATCTTGTCTAACACACACACACACACACACACACACACACGCTCATTGGAGGTTGGCTGTGGCTCATGAAGTAGAGCCAATTTCCCCGATTACACCAGTTTGCATGTTAAAGTATCCTTGGGCCTGATACGGATCCCTGAGTTGCCCCAGATGCATCCATGTGTGTGGCTTGTAGAAAAAAAAGCACTGAGTGCTCAGTTACAGCAGAACAGTGCTGTATAAGTACCAGTGCATTTACATTCACACATCAGTGGCAATTCAGAGTTCAGTATCTTGCCCAAGGATACACAACATGTGGACTGGAGGAGCTGGGGATTGAACCACTGACCTTCTGACAACCCGCTCTACCTACTGAGCCACAGCTGCATGGCAGGAAATTTGGAAATTGAATATTAATCATGGCTGGTGCATTCACATGTGCTGCCAGTGCATGCTACTACTGCTGCTGGCATAACTGAGGCTAAAACAAATTCAGCAGGACTTCTGAATGAATATGACACAAATGTCTGAATCTTAAAACAATATTGTTTAGGTTAGTTTGTTTAGTCGTCATTAAATGTAATTTTGGATTTTGCAAAAACACAAGTAGACCTACCGATGTCCCGTTTGCTACTGACAGCTTGCTGTGTGCCAGATTGTTTTCTTTAGTTTAAATACATAACCTGCTACATCACAAAAACCTAACAGCAGGCAGTGCAGTGACCCACTGTCACACCTTGGGATACAGTGAGTTATTCTGGTGGGCACTGTTACTTTTCTCTCATTGTGCAAATTAATAGCACATATAATTAGTCAGAACACTGTCATCAGATGATTTCTCTGTGCAATAATGCACAGATTTTCAATGTTTGAATGGATTTTTAAATGATAATAACTATGCCAGACTTAAAAATTATGGGAAAACAACATTTCTGAAAATATCTGTGTTCAAGCAGTTATGCAGAATCCAGGATATGACAAATCTGCATATGTCTACGCATCAAAAACACGCGCGTGCACACACACACACACACACACACAAACGTGGCTTGACTGGCAGTTGCGATAGATGTTATCATGCCAGGCTTGTGTTGTTCCTTCAGGTGCTTTTACAGCAAGTTAGACCATGCAGCCTGCCTGCCCTGTCTGTACTCTACACACACACACACACACACACACACACACACACACACACACACACAGTCTTTCTCCCCCGTCTTTGATGTTTGTACATTTGGCTTTGCTATCATGGAGACGTCTGATGAATATAATCCTTCTTACCCCCCCCCCCCCCCCCCCCCCCCACTACTTTCCCTCTTTGCCCCCTCTTTTTCTATCTTATGTATTTTCCATTTTTCTGCGCCTCCTGTGTCTTCATCACTCTTTCTCCCCTCACCCTCTTATTTTCCTTCCTACCTCCCTCCTCATACTCCCTCTTTTCTTCCTTCAATCATACCGCCCTCCCACCTTCCCTCCCGTTGTTTTAAGTGAGTTTCATCAAGCTCACAGATGTTTAGCACCATTTTACCACTAAACCCTGTTTCCCAGCAGTTTTTTTTATCCCTGTCCCTCACTCTTTTTTTCACACACTCTCACACACACACACGCACAAATGCATGCACAAAGAGATGGCTGCTGGAGCAATCATGTCATGTAAATTACCCAGCATACCAAGAGGCCTCTTCACCTGCAATCAGCCTCACGGTGCTTCAGTCTAACCTGCTTTCAACAAAAAAAAACTTCTCTCCCCAAAGTGAAGGTGAGGGCACATTTTCTGCACATCTAGCAATGTACTTGAAAAGACATGTTACTTTTCTGTATCTGTGTTTTTGTAATTTCTCTACAATGGATTTTACAATGTAGTGTATCTCTAAAGTGATGCATGTTGATTTTAATTCTGTAAAATTAGCTCAAAGTTGACGGTCTTTCCTGGGTAATTGTTAACACGTTAGTTCTGCCACTGAAAATTGCCATCCATAACTCGAGTTTTGGAGTTACGCATCTCAAAATTTAGGTTAATAAATCAAAATTTTGAGAAAACAACTCAAACTTCGAGTTAGCGCTGCCAATCAGGAAGCTCCGTGAAAGTACATCATGTCCTTCTTAGCCCGAAGCAGGAGGCAAAAGGCATCAGCTGTCCAACAGCTGGACATGAACACACTGATAGATTACCTTTTATGCAGTTGTTATTCACTAGAAGGCATTCAAAGCTCAAAAACCTGATGACTACCCAGAGTATTGGGTCCCACAAAATATTTTAGTAGGTTGCAGGGGTCCTGTGTCGCTTAGTGAATGGACAGCCTGTAGAGTGCAGCCACGCTGGGCTGTATCCTGAGACGAAGCTCTCATCAGCAATTACGATACGAACTCAAGTGATCAGAACGGGATCAGGAATGGTTTTTGTTTTTTATGTGTAGAATTGTGAAACTTTTTGATAACAGGACATTACATTTATCTCAATAGCAGAACTGAAGCTGATCAAAAATGACTTGAATTTCTTTCTGTTTGATCAAACATCAGTGTTTTTTCCAGTAATGTTAATATTCGGCGCAGACAGTGACAGTTACTTTCTTTATATGCGAGCTAAAGATGGTGGTTTATGTGACACTGTGTCCAGCTCAGACTTGCTGTGCACTGGGTGACTAAATTTCTGCAGCTAATATGCTGAATATGAAGAAAATTATGGAATTTAAAAGCTGCCCTTGATGCCTCTTTTTCCCACATTACCATTCTTACAATATGTTTTAAAACACAGTATCAAATTATCAGTAGCATAAACTAAGGCCACTAGATGGATTGTGACTTCCTCTTGCTTGATAATGACTTTTACTTTCCGGTCAACAATTTTTTTGCAGCAGAAGGTGTCACTTTTTAAACGGGGGATATCTTTCACTTTGGAAGGAAACTCCTTACCGTCTGTGTTTCAGACTGCTGCCAAATCCAGTCAGGCTTACTGTACTTTACCTGCCACTGGCCATAATGCAACTGCAGCTTAAAATGTGACGAGCATGGCATGGCATAAATAAGGATTAGCTGTTTGTCATATGTGGTACATAGAATAGTTGCATTTCTTCACTGAAAATAAAATGCAACTCAGCTTTTAATGTCATCTGAGAATAGCTAGAACATGGATTAAATTAGGAAAAAAAAAAATCTTCAAAGCACATGCCACGGTGTTGGTGAAAGTTTTTTTTTTCTTGGATTTAGGGGCAAAAGCACAAGATAACCATATGACACAGTATAATTAGGAATTTCCTGTGCATATTTCGAAGGCATTCATACATATGTTTCACTGCAGCCGGAGCAGGTAGCTCGCTGTCTGGCTGCTCAGGCAGTGAAACCTAAAACATCGCGGTCAGAGGTTTTTGACACTCCTGCGGTTCCCCACATGACATACAAAAACCAAGCCTGCGAAGTTTAAAAGTAATTACTGATATTTATGCTTTTAAAAACTTTCAGAATGCCATTTTAACAGCATACCACTACAATAATTTTACCGTTTCATTATTGTTTCTGACATTTGTGGACACAATGATATTGCTGGAATTGCTTTTATCTGTTTGAAGTGAAAATAGGCAAAAGTAATTTATTGGAATGTTCAAAATGATCTCAGCATTTTCTTTACTTTGGTATGATCAGCTGCTCCCAGTAGGATGGACTTACATTGATTGGGTTCTAAGTACATAAGCACAGACCACCTAGCTGCATTCATATTCATCAGTGTTAAGGTCTGGGCTCAAAAACCAAATTAATCCACATGTCTTTGTGAAATGTTGGATCTTGGAAGCTCGGTGATGTGGTGACTAACCACTGACACGCTATCCAGCTACGGACATGCTAGTGCTAGTCAGTCAGAATAGGTTTCTGAGCTCGTCTGCACTGCACCATTCACTCTTCCTGGCATTTGTTCACTAAAGTACACAATTTCCTTTCACTGAATGTTACTGAAGAGGGAAAATAAAGGTGTTCTTAAGAGCTTAGCTTTGTTGATAACAGGACAGTAAAGACATATTTATACCACTGACTCCTGTATCATACCTGCAGACCACAGCTCTCTTTGTGAAGAAGTTTAGACTTCAGAGGAGGTTCAATAAAATTGAACTGTACTATTTAGATTCTTCATTATCTCAGAGGCCAAAGGTGGATTTTTACTGGCTACGGACTCAACTTTGCAGGTCAAATTTGGATCACTTAATCCATATCTTTTTGAAGATTTACAGTTTCTGTGAGGGAATTGACTAATTGTAGTGATTCCATTGGAATGACTTGGGTATTATACCATAAACAGCACTGCTGTGACTTTGCTGTTAGTCTGTCTTTTGATGAATTATTTTGCTGGGCTTTCCTTTTCTTTTTTTTTAACTCATCTTTCTGTAACTACACTAAAGTCACTTTTTCCATGCTAAAGTGGCTCAAATGCAATTGTTTACTCTGAGTCTAGTGTCCCTCCTCAGTATTCCAGTTTGTTTACTTGCTTTTGTAGAGGCACTCCATGCTTCTGTATATTTTGTAGGAAATCAGCAATAAAGTTGTGGTTTTGAGTTCACATTTTGCCTCCAGAGTCCTGCAGTTGGGTCCACTCTCTGACTGCCACACTGCTCATTATGACATCTGTCTCCCTTTCCTGCACCTCACAAGCAGCATGTATGGTCTGCTACAGACACGGAGAGCTGGACGGCCGAGTAGGTAGTCATTCCTGTTGAATTTCTTTAAAGTCTACTTTTGTAGTTTACAGCATGTGTGGTTAGTGCATTGCAGTGTAAAGTCTCAGGGGATGAATCCATGCAGTTACAAACAGCAAACCTGAAAACATCCTCTCAGAGCCTTGCGCTCACCATCTGATGATTTAAGAGGCAAACAGACCCTGTTAGACACACCGCTATAAACTCCAGGCATCACTGCTAGAGAATGATTGGACAGCTTCGGACACCTTGACAAATTAACAACAATTTGCCAAAACTAGACGTTCTAGCAGCTATCAGTTTTGTTCTGCACACAGGGATTTTTACTTTATCTTTCAATCCACTTTCTTCCACACACTGTGTGTGTGTGTGTGTGTGTGTGTGTGTGTGTGTGTGTGTGTGTGTGTGTGTGTGTGTGTGTGTGTGTGTGTGTGTGTGTGTGTTGGATAGAGAGTACAGCTCAACCATAAATAACATGATGAGAAGGTCATAAGGTTTGGGGTTGGTTTGGGGTTCCTTTGTCAACCTTTAAATTTTTTTCCCTGCAGGTGGCTCCACCCTGTGGGTGAGCCTTCTCAGTTTCCGCTTCTCACCTGCCACACCTGTCTGCCATCTGGTAATTAGTGACTGACTTCTTAAGCACCAGCTCAAGCCACAACTCTCTTTGCGGTTATTGTCAATCAGAATGGCAATTGGGCCAATCTAATTCTTGATTGTTTGCCTCGAGCTAATATCTCACCTTCTCTGTTTTTGAATTCTTCCTTTGAATTAACAAGTTGGTCTGCGTTCCCAAGGAGAGATCTGTGGAAACTTATCTGCAGTACTCACTTGCCTGTCCACCCTCCACCACCCTAAGAAACTCTGGGCAGTCCAAGTCCTCCCCCTTGCTGCTTCTTTGTGTAAAATGTATTCTAAGAACTAAAGACGATTGAGTTATCCATCCCTCACCTCTGCTCTGGCTCCAACCACTCTCTCCTCTTCCTATAGAAGCAGCCTTCTGACATGAGTCTTGCAAACCCCAGTGATTCCCCTGTCTCAAGTGTTTATTGCTTTGAGTGAACTTGTAAATAAAGTTGTTGAACAGTACTCTGACGGTTCTTGGGTTATACATTTTGAGTCCAAAAACAGTTAAGCTGATTCTGGCTGATTCTGGCTCATGACAAGCTGAATTTTTTAACATGTTTAACTGTCACATATGCTCCTAAATGCATCTTACAGTATGCATGCATTTATTTTGGACCCCTGCATACTGCTGTCACTGCTTTTCTCCTTTGTTTTTCTTAACACCAGGAACCCCACTTCCTTTTGGTAGCCCCATCGAATTGCCATTAGTCTACTGATTATGTTGAAAGCTGAAGTGACCAAGATCAAACTTAGGTCTTGTTAGTGTTTGGACCTAACTTTTACATATCTTGTACACTCAAGCCGCTCTAGCCACAACTGCTCTTTAATCAGCCAATTACATGTGTGTCAAGATGATGTGATGAAGTTCAAACCAAACATCAGAATGATGAACAAAGGTGTTTTAAGTGGTTTTGAATGTGGCATGGTTGTTAGTGCCAGAGGGGTGGGTCTGTATATTTCAGAAAGTGCAGATTGACTGGGATTTTCCCATATAATCATCCCCAGGGACTACAGAGAATGGTCCAATAAATAAATAGATATAAAAAGAAAATATCAGTGGCAGCTCTCTGGGTTAAATGCCTCGTTCATGACAGAGGTCAGAGGAGAATGGCCAGACTGCTTTGAGCTGATAGGAAGGCAACAGTAACTTAAAGGATCACTTGTTACAACCAAGGTATGCAGAAGAGCATCTCTGAACACACAACACGTTGAACCTTGAAGCACATGGGCTACGGTAGCAGAAGACCACAGCCCCTACTTTCAGCTAAGAACAGGAAACTGAAGCTCCAGTTCCTGCAGGTTCACCAAAATTTGACGAAATAAAAAAGATCGGAAATACGTTGCCTGGCCTGATGAGTCTCAGTTGCTGCTGCAACATTGGAATGGTTTTATGTGGAATAACAAACATGAAAGCATGGATTCATCCTGCCTTATATTAATGGCCCAGGCTGGTGGTGGTGTAAAGATGTGTCGGAAATTTTCTTGGCACCCTGCTAACACCACAGCCTACCTTAGTATTGTTGCTGACCATGTCAACCCCTTTGTGATGACAGAGCACCCATCTTGTGTTGGTTGCTTCTAGCAGGATAACGACCCATGTCACAGTGGTCAGATCATCATCTCGGATTTGTTTGTTGAACATGACAGTGAGTTAAATGTGCTTAAATGGTCTCCACAGTCACCAGATCTGAATCCATTTGTGAGCACCTTTGTGCTGTGATGCTGTGGAACAGGAGATTCGCATCATGGATGTGCAGCCGACAAATCTGCAGCAACTGTGTGATGCCATTTTTTCAATAAGGACCAAAATATCTGAGAAGTCTTTCCAGCACCTTATTGCATCTATGCTGCTATGAATTAAGACAGATCTAAACAAAAGGGGGTCCAACCTGGTACTTTAAAGTGCAGCTAATAAAGTAGCTGGTGAGTTTATGCTAGCTACTGTGTGTCATGAACTGTCTTGACTGACGCACATTTGTGTAAAAGCTTCCACTTAAATGTGCGTATGTTTTCTAGTTTATGACCTCAGCAGTTTTCACGTGGGAGCTGCACACGTGTAGTTTAGAAACATGAGCGTGAATTCGGGTTAAACTTGAACCTGACTTCAAAATCAGAAATTAGCAGTGGGGCATGTGACGTGAATGAAGCCAAAGTTGTTTGTGTTTGTGTGTGTTCCCATGTCACAGGCACCCCAGTTAAATGTCATGCAAATCACATGACCTGAAACATCCACCAGCTGTGCACTTCTCACACACACAGTCACACTCACACACACTCATTCTTAAGTTCAGGCTCATTCACCTGGGTGGGCCTGTCTGTCTGGCAGTAGTGTGAGGATTAGACCAGAGATTAGACTGACAAAACACACACAACAACAGGAGGAAGTCAGAGTTTGTGTGTGTGTGTGTGTGTGTGTGTGTGTGTGTGTGTGTGTGTGTGTGTGTGTGTGTGTGTGTGTGTGTGTGTGTGTGTGTGTGTGTGTAAGACTGAGAGAGAGAGGTAAAGATGGGGAGCTTGGGTTTGAGCATTCCGTGTGTGAGTGCCGCTTAGTCTCGAAGGAATCTTCTAGACAACCACTCTCTTCCTCTCTTCTAACTCATCCAACCGTTCAAGTCAAAGCTTTTTATTAATCCTTTCAGTTAACAGTGCATTCCATTCAAATCTGGCATTAAAACTTTATGCTAACTGTGCATTCCATTCAAGCCAACTCATCCAAAATTATATTATAGTGAACCCAGACAGGAAATGATAATTGTTTTTCAGAAGCTTCAGATTTACCTGGAACTGCCCTTTGCCCTCAGCCTAATATTAGACTTTAATCCTGTTTCACTACACCCATTCCTGACCCACCCTAAGTTTGACAGTTTCCTCAGGTTCAACGGCGGCATCAAAATGGGTTCTTCAAAGCTGACAAACCACTTCAGGTTAGTTCACTCTTATGCAAAACAGGAAGCTCTAGTTGGCACCCTGACAAACAGATCTATGATCCAAAGTTGAGCGTGTGAAAAGCATACTCAAACCTAGAACACATTTCAATGAGGAGTAATTGAGGGACAAGGCTGCAATGATAAGGCACAATCATGTTTGAAATGGTTTTCTCAATGGAACCCTTTAATCATTTTTTAATGAGAAATATTCCCACTAACTTGTTCACCTTCAGGTTTTGCAGTTGCATAATTGCAGTTTGAACAATATAACTCCCACAAACATTTCCTACATAAAAGCATGCAGCTTGTACTGCTGGTTCAGGAGAACACAAACAGCTTGTGAAGGACTGTATAACATTATGATGACAAAGGCTGAAGTCATACAACAAAATTCATACTCATTTGATTCAATTATATTATAATCCCACCATGTAAATGACCCCACAACTCAAAGAAATCACACCTGCAATCAAAACATTTGTTTTACTAAATGATAAACATTGCTGCACTTGCTAGTTGCCACCAGCACCTATTCCAGCAGTCAAGGGAGAGACGGGGTACACCCTGGACTCAGGGCTACAACAGCTTACAAACACTCCAACTGCCAATTAACAGGCATGTCTTTGGACTGTGGGAAGAAAGCTGGAGGACCCAGAAAGAACAAGGAGAGCCTGCAAAGGCCCCCAGCTGACCGACAAATTAAAACCAAGGACCTTATTGCTGTGAGGCGGTGCTAGCATTGAGTAAATTTGAAACTACATATGAAACTTTTCATATGTGTAACAAAACACAACAGAAATGGGAAAGCAGAAGATGGATGGATGGATGGATGGATGGATGGGTGGATGGATGGATGGATGGAAATCAGAGACATTCCACAGTAGTGGCACTGGTAAGACAGGCTACACAGCAGATGTTTCTGCTTTGATTTTTTTGTTTGCCAGCCTTGTGGTCGACTGAGTGATCTTACTTCTCTCTAGTATGGCTGTGGCCAACTTCTGGAAGGCTTCTGGGAGGCAGCACTCAATGCTTGTAAGCTGTACCCTCTGCGGTCCATTGTGGATTCAGCAAATGCTCATGTAATGAAATCTGTTAAAGCTTGTGTTGGCACATAAGTAGAGAAAAGTGACGTGATATTATTCAGAGCAGTCTGAGCATGAGGCTTTATTTCACAGGGATTGATTTTTTTATGTGTGTTTACCTCGTTACTTGACCACCATGGCCATGTTAACATCCAACATTATGCAGAAAGATGTGACATGAGATATCCTCACCATCAGCACAAAGATGTTAGACAGGATGCTCCCCCACAATCAACACAGCAGATGAGGGAATATGTTTCAGAACAAGGCTGTTCTAGCTCTCCAGTAGAGCTCCAGAGATTTGACAAATAATTAAGGAGGTCCAGTGAAGTTACTGCCATGTTCCATCCATCCATCCACTCTAGGCTACATGCCAATGTATCCTTGGGCAAGATACTTAACCCCAAGTTGCTCTCCGACCGTTCTGTCGGAGTATGTATGCGTGTGAATGTTAGTTAATTAAAAAGCACTTAGCTTTGTAAAAATGGAAGTGCTTGTATGAATGGGAGTGCATGGGTGAATGCAAACAGGTTGTATAAGCGCTTTGAGTGCTCTGACTGAGTAGAAAAGCGCTATATAAGAACTAGTCCATTTACCATTTACCATTTACCATCCATCCATCCATCCATCCATCCATCCATTCTCTTACACTTATCCGGGGCCAGGTCGCGGGGGCAGGAGCCTAAGCAGGCTACATGTTATTTCATTTATCTGAGAAACTTAACCCAGCTCTAAGACAACCTGACTTACCTACCTGTAAAGTTTGAATATTATTGTCTCTCCACAATAATAATGATTTGGTAGTATTATTGTATTACCGAGTTGTCAGTCAAGACTGGTGTCAGCATAAAGCTTTTCTGTCAGCACAGAGGACTGCATTCCAGAGCATCTGGTTTGTAAGTTTGTCTAGAGTGAAACTAGTCGAAGAGGGTTGTGGGAGGGAATGTAATGCTAACTTAAGTTGTTTTCTATACCCAGGTAAACACATTCCAGGCCCTCCCCTTTGTGTGTGTGTGTGTGTGTGTGTGTGTGTGTGTGTGTGTGTGGGTATATATGAACAAAAGTAGCTAAATTCATTTATTCAAAAACAGTGTCAAAGAGACTGACATCATCCCCGAGGCCTCATCCACCTGGTCCCTAAATAAGGGACTTAATATCTAACCTTATGATATGATACTGGCGGAATTAAAGTTACAGTAAGTATGGAGTTAAAAAATATCTAAATTTCATTACAACCTTCAGCTGATCCAAAATGCTGCAGCTAGAGTACTGACAGGGACTAGAAAGAGAGAGCAGATTTCTCCCATATTGGCTTCTCTTCATTGCCTCCCTGTTAAATCTAGAATAGAATTTAAAATTCTTCCTCACATTCCAGGTCTTGAATAATCAGGCCCCATCTTATGTTAAAGACCTCATAGTCCCATATCACCCCAATAGAGCACTTCGCTCTCAGACTGCTGACTTACTTGTGGTTCCTAGGATACTTAAGAGTAGAATGGGAGGCAGAGCCTTCAGCTTTCAGGCCCCTCTTCTGTGGAACCAGCTCCCAGCTTGGATTCAGGAGACAGACACCCTCTCTATTTTTAAGATTAGGCTTAAAACTTTCCTTTTTGATAAAGCTTATAGTTAGGGCTGGATCAGGTGACCCTGAACCATCCCTTAATTATGCTGCAACAGGCCTAGGCTGCTGGGGGGGCTTCCCATGATGCACTGTATTTCTTCTTCATTCACCTCCTTTTACTCTTTCTGCATTTGTACCCCACTCTGCATTTAATCATTAGTTGTTATTAATCTCTGGCTCTCTTCCACAGCATGTCTTATCCTGTCTCCCCCTCACCCTCAGCTGGTCACAGCAGATGACTGCCCCTCCCTGAGCCTGGTTCTGCCTGAGGTTTCTTCCTGTTAAAAGGGAGTTTTTCCTTTCCACTGTTGCCAAGTGCTTTCTCATAGGGGGTCGTTTTGATGGTTGGGTTTTCCTTGTAATCACTGAATGGTCTTTGAAAAATAAACTGTTTGCTGTGATTTGGTGCAATATGAATAAAGTTGAATGGGATTAAATTGAATATACACATATGTGTTCGTGCTTGAAACGCAGCATTATAAATCTAACAGAATAAGTGAGAGTAATAATTCCATAATGATTCTGAATGAGAGAAGTGCAGTACTGTCAATAACAGGAGAAGAACAACACTGGAAAATAGAAAGTGAGCACAGTGCAACTGGAGTGATCTCAGCAAGAGTGGTAAAAAAAATAGAGGTTTTATCATCCAGTAATACAAAGTGCTATAACAAAGTACACTATATTGCCAAAAGTACTCCCTCACCAATCAAAATCATTGAATTCAGGTGCTCCAGTCACTTCCACGAACAGGTGTATAAAACCAACCACTTAGGCATGCAGGCTGCGTCTAAAAACACTAGTGAAAGAATGGGTCGCTCTCAGTGAATTCCAGGTGGGGGTACCGTGATAGGAGGCCACCTGTGCCACAAGTCCAGTCCTGAAATTTCAATTGTTAGTGGTATTATAACAAAGTAGTAAGGTTTGCTAATAGGTATCATATAGAGTTATAATCAGTGTATTCAATGAGACAGTATAAAGAAGATAAGTTGTGCTGACCTGTGTGCAGTGGAACAGCCTTTAGAGCTTTATGCATGTGATACAATTCAGTACTTTGGAAGACTTGAAGCTACTGTTCTAGCTTTCTGTTATACATAAGTTTAAAATCTCTGTTCAAACTGATTTATTTTTGCCCTGGCAGTTTTCTATGAATTCTGAGTAGTATTACTGTCATACTAGAAAGTAACAGCTTGACATTCTGTAGGTTCACTGATGGCTGTCCTGAAGATTAGCAACATCAGTAAACTGTAATGCCAAACAGGTAAGACCCAACACCATGAAATGGGATTGTAGCAGATAAAAAACTGTACCCACAGCAGTCACTTCATCAGGTAGAAGTGCCTGTTTGTGCAAGCAGTCAAATCAAATGCATGCATACTGTGAGCAACATTTGCAAAACAACCGTGTGACTTGAGTTTCATCATTAAATTCAGATTATTTAAATGTATTTTTTGTTTTTTGCTTCCATAAGTGTCCTGAACCCCTTCATAGGAAATGTTATCGGCAACCTCATTTCAGACAGAAAGAAAGTGGAAAAAGTGTCAGAAAGAAAGTAAACAGCTCCATAAAATCCCTCAAGGACGTTCTGTCTGAAAGTGTGCGCCGTTTCTCTCATTTCAGTGATTATTGCACCTCGACTCTCAGCATGACTGCATTCGTGGTGTCTTCAAGTTTGGACGTTTAAAACAAGTAGAACTATTTTCGTCTTTACTTGTGTCTGAATCTAAGTAGTTTGTGGCAAATATGCATAACTCTCCACTTTATTACTGTGCCTCCAACCGTCACACAGTTCCTTTGACCATCACTCACGACTGAGACCTAGCCTACGGTTTTCTTCATCCCAAACAACTCACGGCCTCGAAAGTCCCGTTACAGGTCATGGTTGAAACTCAAAGCAGCAATCATTCTGTCAATAACTTTCCAGATCTCAACTGCACGATTGCATCCCATCTAAGATTTTCATGAACACTTGTGGTGAGGACAGAAGACCTTGAATAAATCATGTCCATCAATAACAGATGGGAGGAATCATAAAATCATCCCAGTATAATACATACATGAGGCCTGAAAGGGTGTGAAAGACACAGTTTCTGATTAATCACCCATCACAAGTGCCCATGGGTGTGATATGAAAATCTGCATGCAACCCCCTCGGCTTATTTATTTATTTTTTATTAAACAGAAATAAATTAAAATCGGTTCTGTTTGCCATCTGTTCTGTGAATCTTATATAATACAGAACATCATTTTGGGGTCCTAACAACAACCAGGCCAAAGTATTAGAAAAAAGATGAGACCCAATCTTCCACAGTTGATTGATATTATCTTCGCTGCACTCTGTCATACTCCCCTCTGTTCAATTAGAAAAGTCACCTTCATGACAAATTTAGACACTTTACACAATGCTGTGAATCAATAAATAGGAAAAAATGGATAGAAAGGGGGATTTCAGCAGACACATCCATAGCTTCAGTCTTCTTTCCTTATGCTTTGTAATTGGGAGACTTGGCTAATTAAAACAGAGTTCTCAGGCAGTCGATGACGGCCATTGCTGCTGTGGTTCTCCTCTTCAGATGTTCAATGAAGAGGAAAGGGTATTAGAGCCATAAGGAATGACACAAAGCTGGCTATTCACACATAATTGCTCACCCAGGGAGGATGCAGTGAGGCTGGTGGCCTGACCAACGCCTGAGGTGTCAGCTCCTGTCAAGATGATGAAGCTCTTCAGTGCCCCCTAGCTCTGTTCTGAGACCCCAGCGCTGCCCAAATGGGACATCAATTTTAACTTTATAAATCCAGAAATGATGAAATATGAGGTGGCGGTAACTTCAGACCAGCCTTGCTTAAGTTTCTTGTGCAGAGACCCTTAACTGGGGTGTGACTCAATAAGACTTTTGATTTTACTTATGATGCCAATAAATCTTGGTATTTCCAGAAAATTATGCTTTTGGCGCATTTAATCTATGAAGTGCCATGTAAATGATGCCAGCAGCCATGTAGACACATGGAAGAGCTTATATATGTTTCACCGAAGACATTTGGGGCATATGTATATTTCATCCAGACATTTGTCTGGATATCCTGACGTCAAAACCACTAGTGTCTCCACTAGTGAGACCACCCTCTCCCTGAGACCACCCTCTCCCGTCTGCTGGGGTGGGTGTGCGGTTGTCTTTGGACTGAGTAGCCATGGGTCTTCCTGGCTCTTGGTGGGCTGCTGGTGGCCTGGGTTTCCGGGGGCTTTCCCTACCTGCCTCTAGCTTCTGATGGGTGGAGCTGCAGCGTTTTGCCCTCATTGGTAAGTACGTTCCATGACACAGACACAAACATGACACAGACACAAACACCCACTCAATCACAACTCAACAAAATTGTTGGTGTGCGTAACATGCTTTGTTAGTTTTGTTTTTCACACACACATTTATTTTTGCAAGTATTGATAGTATTTTTTTATGTTAAAGTGATGAACTATCTGATTAATAGACTTGTGCTCTTTCCCCTTTTTTTTTTTTTTTTTTTTTTCTCTCCTTTTTTTGCTCCTGTCACGGGGTTCTTTCCAGAAAAAACTCCTCACAAAAAAAATTGATGGTGTAGTCGGAAAGTTCTGACTGGATTTTTATTTAGCCGGCCTCCCAAAGTGCACAAAACTATTTACAGTAACACCAAGCAGGAACAATACAAAAAAACAATACGGAAAAAAAATAAAGTATTTTACACATTACTGGGAACTCCGCTTCTCCCCAACTCTATGGTGCTACAATCAACATGCTACCTTCACTGCAACCATCAGCAGACTGACTCTTTGCTTTACTGAGCCCTCTTTTAAACCAGTTGCCCCTCCCACTAGGCATTAATTCGGATATTTTTCCCCTCTAGGCAGTATGTCTTCACATTTATGCTGTAAATGAATTAAACACGGGAAACACATTGACATAACTATTTACTGGTAACTTAAACAGGTAGGTCCATTGGGGAAGAAAACAAAAAAAAAGGAAAAATAACCAAACAAACAAAATAATGCAGTTCACGTGACCCCAAATGTGCGCGCAAACCTCCCATTTAACCACCGGAAGCGCTGTGGCTCGTCTTGCGCTTCCGACTCCCCTAATAGCGGGCACCCGGCAGACTACGCACCCCATCCTGAGGACCCGTAAGTAAACAAAACCATAAAACTACTCACTACCGGCTTTCGGCAGCGCTGTGCGGTGGTTGCGGTTTTACCTGTCTCCTATGAAGATAATGCTGTTTCCCACTGCCGATGTAAATAACCCCTGAAATGTGGGCATGCTGGTGGAGACGCTTTCATGTCCGCTGCCCGTAATCAGTGACCACGGTGGCGCTCCGTCACATCATCCCCTTCCACCCGGAGGTTGACGAGGTGCGGCAACCTGGAAAGGTAATCGGCCACCACGTTAGACTTCCCCGGCCGATGTCGGATGGTAAAGCGGAAAGGCTGCAGCGAAAGGTACCACCGGGTCAGGCGACTGTTGTGATCCTTCATGGAATTGATCCACGTGAGTGCTCGGTGATCAGTCTCCAGGTCAAACTCTTGTCCCAGCAAATAATACCGTAGCTTCTCCAGGGCCCACTTGATAGCTAAGGCTTCCTTCTCTACGGTGGAGTATCTGGTTTCCTGTGGCAGCAACTTACGACTTAGGTATAGAACGGGATGCTCCTCTCCAGGGTCTCCCTGAGACAGTCACTCCATCATTCTCCCCTTTCCCCAAATCAGTTTCTTTTTGCTGTTCCTGTTCTCGCAGCAAGTCTGGGAGTACAGGCAAGTCCATTCCCAGGATGACATCTACTGGCAAGTTCTGAACTACACCAACTGACAAAATGTAGGGTTGTTCATCAATAGTCACTGTTAACTCAGCTTTGGGGTACACATGCTTATCACCATGAACACACAAGATGGTCTCTTGTCTACCATAGTCTACACTGCTCACTGGTACCAGACTTTGCTTGACCAAGGACATGAAGCTACCAGAGTCCAACAAAGCAGCTACTTGCTGACCATTGACAGTTACAGTTTTATAGTGCTGCCGTCCCGATCTCTGTTCCCCGGTGGGCTCCATCTCTAGTCGAGGTGCATAGCAAGCCCCGGTGACTTTAGCTTTGCGTATGGGGCACACAGAAGCTTTATGGCCTGTCTGCTGGCAGTAATAACAAACAATATCCTTACCAGAAGCTCGCAGGTTTGGGGCTGGTCTGGTGTGTTCGGACGGGTTCGGGTTACTCTCTCTCCTGGTTGGGCCTGGCTGGGCCATCTGGTGCAATGCTCGAGGTGCTGCCCCCATGGAACGTGCCGCTGGAACTCCTTTATGCGCGTTGAGGTACTGCAGTGCCAACTTAGCAGCCGTTAGTCCATCCGCTGGCTCATGCTCCTTCACCCAGGTCCTCAACTCTCCTGGAAGCACTCGAAGTAGCTGCTCCAAGATGATCGCCTCTCCAATCTCCTCCTTGGTGTGCTGCTCCGGCCGCATCCAGCGCCTGTAGAGTCCCTTAAGGCGGTAGTACGTCTCCGTGGGGTTCTCACCAGGTGGGATCTGGTGGGCCCGGAATCTCTGTCGGTAGGTCTCAGGTGAAATGTCAAACTTTGTTAGCAGTGCCCCTTTTAAGTCATTATAGCAATGAGCTCTGTCTTCATCCATGGCAGTGTAGGCCTCCAGCGCCTTCCCAGAAAGCAATGGAACCAGTCGACAAGCCCACTCACTCTCTGGCCATCTCCAGGTTCTGGCCATACGTTCAAAACGTAGCAAATAGTTCTCAATGTCCTCCCCTGTCTGGTAGGGGGGAATCTTTGGGCCTGCATAGTGCCTACCCTCTGATGTTGGTTGGTCCAGTTGGTTGCTCAGTTCTTGGGATTGACGAGAGGGGGCCTCCTCTGCAGGATCTCGGGGTGGCCACTGGCGTGCAGGTGTAGGCAGGACCAGTCGGGGACTGCTTGCCGTCACTGTAGTCGGGGTTGCCATTTCAGCGGCCCGGTCCTCCCCGGGTTGTGGGTGAGCAGGACTTCCTTGCCCCTGCCCAGTTGGGCGGACAGAGGTTCTCAGTCCTCGGAGTTCAGCCAAAAGAACCTCCTCCCTCCTCTGCTGACCTGCCAGGAAATCCCTCATCATGGCCAGCAGTTCTCCATCAGTTTCACCTGGCATGGACGACGGCCTAGGTGCTGCCAGCCCTGACACGCCTGGTTCTACGTCATCATCCTCTGCGGATGAAGCCGATGTGGGGGCTGTCTCCCACGCTGACTCGTCCTTCACGGAGGGCTTCTCCTCATGGAGACCTCCCCGCTGAGAGCGCAGGCCTGTGCGCTTCACGGGATGGCGGGTTTTTGATTTCCGACTAGCCATCCCACTCCTGATACCATCTGTCACGGGGTTCTTTCCAGAAAAAACTCCTCACAAAAAAAATTGATGGTGTAGTCGGAAAGTTCTGACTGGATTTTTATTTAGCCGGCCTCCCAAAGTGCACAAAACTATTTACAGTAACACCAAGCAGGAACAATACAAAAAAACAATACGGAAAAAAAATAAAGTATTTTACACATTACTGGGAACTCCGCTTCTCCCCAACTCTATGGTGCTACAATCAACATGCTACCTTCACTGCAACCATCAGCAGACTGACTCTTTGCTTTACTGAGCCCTCTTTTAAACCAGTTGCCCCTCCCACTAGGCATTAATTCGGATATTTTTCCCCTCTAGGCAGTATGTCTTCACATTTATGCTGTAAATGAATTAAACACGGGAAACACATTGACATAACTATTTACTGGTAACTTAAACAGGTAGGTCCATTGGGGAAGAAAACAAAAAAAAAGGAAAAATAACCAAACAAACAAAATAATGCAGTTCACGTGACCCCAAATGTGCGCGCAAACCTCCCATTTAACCACCGGAAGCGCTGTGGCTCGTCTTGCGCTTCCGACTCCCCTAATAGCGGGCACCCGGCAGACTACGCACCCCATCCTGAGGACCCGTAAGTAAACAAAACCATAAAACTACTCACTACCGGCTTTCGGCAGCGCTGTGCGGTGGTTGCGGTTTTACCTGTCTCCTATGAAGATAATGCTGTTTCCCACTGCCGATGTAAATAACCCCTGAAATGTGGGCATGCTGGTGGAGACGCTTTCATGTCCGCTGCCCGTAATCAGTGACCACGGTGGCGCTCCGTCACAGCTCCCTTTCTCTCTCCCTTTTTCTTTTCTTTATTTTCCTTTTCTTCAGCCTGTCAGCTCTGGCTGTTACATAGTATGTGAAAAAATAACTCAGATAAATAAAATAAAGGGTTAAAACATCAACAAGAAGAGCCTATTGAGAACCTATAGAGCTCATCTTGAAATAGCAAATATGTTTGGCACAACAACGCATTCAGATCACAGTTCTGCTTGCAAGATCTACCAGACATGACAGGCTTTAAAAAAAACAAAAAACCACTAGTGTCTCACAGATATCCACGTGTCCTTTGGCATCAATTCTACTGACACACTAGATTTTTGGCAAGAGTGAGAAGGTGCTTCCCAATCCCCATCCCCATCCCATCCCCTTCCAAACCCCACTCACACCAGGTGAACTCAGTCAGTCATATGGATTGAGTTCACCTGTGCTGTACTATCCCTCTCTCTGCTGTCGGTATTAGGGTTTAATATTTTTCCCGAAAATGACATGAATCAAATCCCGGGAAATGGCTCGTCATTTCCCGGGAATCCCGGGAAAAAGTTTATTTATTTTTTTATTTTAATTAGGCCTTCTGTAGCCTGTGTCAGCCTTAACCTATTGTGATATTGTAGAGGTAGCTTTCCAGCTATGTCCTGTTATGCCCAGTAGGGGGTAACGTCGGCTTGATTAACGCAATAAAACCTACATCTCTGCATTGGAGTGCTCGAGCTATGCGGTGTTGTATCGTTCCTCAACGCTCCCTTAACAAATATAATTCGAATATTCCTCCATTGTACATGGAATTATACCAAGCTATTTTACAACTGCTGGTGCAAAACAATACGGTTCATCTCCACACAGCATTGATAAAGGCTCAGCCACGCTGTCGTGGCGACATCTGTTGCGCTATATCTCCACCAGTGGAACGCTGTAATAGTCATTGAAAAGTTAACTACCGTACTACACTATAATATGGCATAACACAGGGCCTTGAGTAATGCACTACGACTTGGTCATTGCCATTCTGGCAACAGCAAATTTATAACACCGTGTCTGAGGGTTAAAGTAGGTTCGCTGTGAATCGTCTTTTGAAAAACTGGCCGATCCTTATAGCCTAAAAAATATACATTTTACTCAACTCCATTTTAAAAGCGAAATATGTTAAAGCAATCTATTTCATGATAATTTCTTCACACATTAGTCCCGTATCCTAATTCATGATTGTTAGTAAGCGGCTGCAAACGAGGAAAAGAAACACTCGAAGTTAAACAGATATTTCTTTATTGTTCAGGGCAGGCATATTTTATAGGCTATATAATGCAATATAACAATATATAATAATATAAAATTATATAATACAAAATACCTTAGGCTAAACACATTGCCTACGATTTCAACAAATTAAAGAGGAAAAAAGTACAACTGTGTAATACCTCTATTAAAACGCTTGAGATGAAGGCTGAAGCCTTAAACGGAGGCTGAACGTGCCTGAAATGAAGAGTAATGCTTTTCGCATTAAACGAACCCTTCTCTCAATATTTCCTTAAATTTAACATTCTGAAGCTTTCTTTTCTTTCTGAAAGTCAAATCGACGTGCGCGACTTTTTTCCCGGTTTCCCGTCTAACGTTTCCCGGGAAACGGGAAATGGTTCTGATCGCATTTCCCGGGAATCCCGGATCCCGGGATTAAACCCTAGTCGGTATATTTAGTATGCATGCTCTACATGGGCTGCAGACGTGCTGTGTCTTTATCTGCTGTGTTTGTTTTTTGATAAACATGGTGCTATGCAATATGGACAAATATCCTGAGGACATTGTTCCACAAGTCTTTAAGGTTTGTTCAGGTCCAACTTTGCAAATTTAAGTCATGTTGCCATGCTCTGTTTAGAGAGAACCCTTCCAAACAAGCCATACTTGTTCATCCTTTTTGCAATTATACTGTCATGAGCTTTAACATTCAGCATGCTAACTGAGGTCTGTAGAGCCTGAGATGCAGCTCTTGGGCTTTTGGAGTTTCTCTGAGCAATGCACAGTCTGACCTTGGGGTGAATTTACTGGCACATCCACTCATGGGAAGACTGGCGGCTGTCTTGAATATTTTCCCATTTGTGAATAATCTTTCTTACTGTAGAATGATGGACTTCAAATTGTTTGGAAACGGCCTCATAACCCTCCCTTCCCAGACTGATGCTCAGCACCATTTGCTTCTTTCAGAATGTTCATTAGGCCACACGCAAAGAATTATTTTTTGGTAACTTGCAGTGATTTACTTATTATTTAAAATAACAGACTGGTAACAGATTAACTAATTTGCCCTTAATTCTTCTTTGGCCCTATTCAGTGTTTCTTCTTTCTTTCCTCTAAATACTTCTCATATATCTATCTTCTCTAACTGTACTTCCCTGAGTGCTTATCCATCTCTCCTGGGGGCAATAGAGTGCTCGGCTCATGTCCAAAGTGCACCATTTCATCAATACATAAGGCATATTATTTAATATTCCATATTAAAGTGGATGGATGCTCAGGAGCCCAGGAAAGAAACTGCTCTGAAATAAAATAATAAGTAAAATTGCACTTATAGCCGGCTGCCCCCCCTTGACAACTTGCGAGATTGCCTATGCCTGCCTAGACTGGTGTACAACAATTATGTCTACAGTGCAGGAATAGGTTTTACTTAACTTCTTTTTTGACTAGCAGTACACAATATCTTTAATTCATCAAGTGACTGATTACAGTTCCAGTGCATGCCCTTTATTCAGGGTTCTCTGACATACATGTCTTCAGAAGTACCTCAGCTTCCCACAGGGGTGCATTAAAATTAGAAAATAGGCAGGAAGATGGACTAGCCGAGCCCAGAAATAACCTTAGACGACATGGATTCACATCTGGTTCAGAGAGCTGACCACATTTCCTCTGCAGGGGGAAAAGGAGAGCGGATTAGAGTTTGAGTGATGTTGGAGCTGTAAGATAAATCAAATGTGACTGGGAGAGTCACTTGAAAAAGGTGACAAATGACCCCCTGTGACAGGGCAGTATTTTAATCTCCCTTAGTTAATTTATCCAGGACCCGAGCACAACCCTTTGGAGTCCGTTATTATTGTCATTGCAGTAGACCTGCTTGGGGACAAAAGGATTTAAAGAGTGAAAAGCCTGGTGAAAACATTTTTAAACCAGGGGAATAATGAACAGATGTAATAGTGTAATTGTGCACCGGGGTCCCTAAGACGGAGTTGTCTCAGGTCATTTAATAGACGAGCACTGGCCTGCATAAGCTTCGCTGTGTCCACGTGAGGAGATGCCAGTGGCCCAGTTTGTCCTGACACGATGAGAGAAAAGACCTCGCAGAGAAACATCTGTTTGGCTGGGGGACGTGTTGTCACCCAGATGAGGTCGAAGGAAGGATTCTCAGAAGATTAGCATCTGGGTTTTTAATTTAGAGTATTTTCTTCTCCTCCTCGTTCTTTTCCCCCATTTAACCTACTCTGTCTGTTACATCTGCTTCTCTCTTCCATTTCCTCCCATTTCCCATCTAGAATGGCTTGTGTTTTTAAAATCTTAAGTATTTGCTGCACTTACTGAGGAGTATTTAAGCAATTTTGAGTGTTTATGATAAAAAAAAAAAAAATTGATGATGATGATGATAATGATGACAGCACAGTGTCGATAATCACCATGTTTACGGGACCATCAAAGGTTTATTTAGAGACCAAAACAAGCAAAATGGAATCTGCGCTTTGCTCAAAGGGGTAAGAATTAGATGTAATTAAATTAAAACAGATAACCACTCTTTATGCATCAAGCCCCCACTCCAGAACAATATAATAGCAATGCTCCATGGATATCAATGCCAGGGAACATTTGAAGTGCCACATGATTGATGGGATCATTACCTCAGCTTTCATATGGGAGCACCAATGTGGATAAACTGGTTTTAGCATAAGAAAAGTGAAATGTGATGTTAGTTGCAGGACAAAAAAAAAAAAAAAAAAGGAAGCCCTGCATGCAGTTAAATGCTGAAAAAAAATATATACATTTTTCTAGTGCTAATAACTGCCGTCTCCAAGGGTTCTGGATGTGGATAAATAGTTATGTAAAGCTTTTAGTGGGAACTAGTTGGCTCTGTTTCAGATTAAATCCTGGCAAAATGCAACAGCATGGCTTCACTAAAAGCTTTTTTAACAGCAGAAAGGCTATTTATGTGCTTCTATTGCTACGCTATCACCTGTATTTGATATTCATTTATCTAACAGCTTGCCAGACACAGTGGCGACCACCAGCAGCATTCAAATGTCAGATTCTGTAATTGCAAAGTGATAACTTGACAGAAGGTGTAATGACTTGTTAACAAGGCTGGAGGAGGGGACTGTGGCTATGTGGAACACACTTGTCCTTATCCTGTGAGGTGAGGGACATGAGATGACCTGTGCTTCAAATCCATTCCTGTTTTAATGCAGGTCATCTGCATTGCGGGTTTATTTTCATTGGCATTTTTGTTGGCGTGTTTTTTTGTCGTTCAATCAATAGCTAATGAAGTGACATGTTTATCTTGAATTTCTGTTGATTAAGTTTGTTTTGGTAGGTGTTCTTCCTTTTTGATTGTGTTACTCATTTACCAGCTTAATCAGAACCCCAGCCTTAGGTTCTGGGTCGGGAGCATAATTGGCCGTTTTTGATGACTTTTGATTTTACCTTTATATTTCACCTTAAAAACTGTTTACCTTGCCTTGTTTGGTGTCATTTTTTTCAGCGCAACCTCATGTGTGCGACTGTACAATTACTTTTTTTTCCATTTTGACATACAGTATTAACACACTGGATCTAAAATCATGCAAAAAAACCATAACATCGGAGTAGAAAAAAAGTTAGATTTTTACGCGCACGCCCGTCGACTCCAGAGGGTTGAACCACTGCAGAATAGAGCAGAGCATGTCTGACATGGAAAAAAAAAAGGCTGCGTTGGTTACTTCCACCTCATTTTGTTTTCGCTGTGCTCGCTTTCTGTCTTATTTTGCTAAACACTTTCCTTCTTGCATTTTACCCCATCTGTTTTATCCTGGTTTGCTATTGCCTGTTAGTTCTTAGTCTTCTATGGTCTATGACGGTCTGTGGTGTTTCTCTGCTCGTTTGCTTTCCTGTTCTCCAGCCATATGTTTCCTTATTCACAGGTTATTTACTTAAAATTTTCACTGGACTTTCTGTCTGTACCAGGGTTATTATAGTTAACGAAAACGAACGAAATAACGAAAACTGAAATTGAAAAAACATTGTCGTTAACTGAAATAAATAAAAACTACAATTAAAAGGAAAAAAACGATAACTAACTAAAACTGTATTGTGAGTTTAAAAAAACTAACTAAAACTAACTGAAATTATTGTGGATTGATCATTTTTTCGCTCTCCGAGTTTAAGCTGGGAGCGCCGTCGGGCAGAACGCGGTGGTGTGCGTGCGTGAGCACGAGAAAGCGGCTGCCTCAACGCTGTGATGAACCTGTTCAGTTCTTGTGCGTTTCCGTCTACTTTATCAGTGAGAGAATAACAATCAGGAATAATAATCAAAGCATCAGTATAAGGACTCACAAATGTCAGCAAATTCCTGGAGGGAGGCTGCTGTCGGAATGGACGTGAGGAAATGAAGGAAGTGGAAAAACAGGGACAAATATGTTTGCAGCCAAAAAAACTGAGGACAAAGAGCCAGGACCAAAAAAAGTCCCAGCTGGCACCGCAGCACACGACCACAAGGTAATTAACACACACAACACACACAGCTACACCAGCATAAATGCGGACATGAGGTCAGACACTTCTGTAGGTTGTGTACAGAGGCTGCAAAGACCCTGCAAGTCTAATCAGTGAGCATCTAACCAAGCTAGCTCCAAAACAGAAGAAGCTTCGGGTGGTGGAGAACATCAGGATGCAGCTGGATTTGACCTTTGACTCCTTCAAAGAGTTTGTTTTTGTCAAACACCACATGTAGGTGTTGTTAATCTACTGCACTGACACTGGAGTTTATTGGGAGTTTATTGTAGAATTTATTGAGTTTGGGAGTTCATATTTTTCTGTGTTTCTCCCTTTTGATGTTCATGTGTGTCCTAATTATTACACATTTAGCATGTAGTGCTTCTGTCTTGTGAACTGTTGGTTGTTGAATATATTTCTTTATGGTATCTTGAGTTTTTAATTACACAATACTCACTTTTGTGCATTGAATCTTGCACCTGACAAAGTATGAAAATACTAAAACTAATACTGAAACTAACTAAACTAAACTAAAACTAAGCATTGAACCTAAAATAAAAACTAATAAAAACGAGCAAAACCACTCTGAAAACTAATTAAAACTAACTGAATTAGAGAAACAAAAGTAAAAACTAACTGAAACTAAACGATAATGTAAAATCCAAAACTATTATAACCCTGGTCTGTACCTTGTGTAGTTTTTAGCCTAACCTAACGTCTCCAGATTCTTGCATCTTTGTCCATATCTGAACATCATGAGAGTATGGACTGTCCATGTGGACACAGCAAACTGTCTATGAAGAGTAACTTGAGGAGCTGCCTTATATTTACCTGGTTTTATTTACAGTGTGGTGATGTGGGATCTTTCAAGGAGAATAAGAGAGTGGCTTGACCAAGACTTGCATCGTCTAAGCCTTCATTAATAACTTGAACTCAGTGGCTAAAGAATTTTTTTAAACCGCCATAATGAAATACCTGCTCCAGCACCTGAACCTTCAAGCTCATCATCCATCCACTCATCTGAGCCTGAGCCACTTCACTCCTCCCCTGCCTGACCACTGAAGGTGTCCATTATCAGGCACCAGCCCAACCTTCCCTAAGGGTTCTGCCTATATCACTGACCACCAGCTTTTGAGGAGTTTTCCCCCGCTGGGTCTAACTCACAGCCACCCTCCTGAGCAGTCCAGTCTGATTGCATAGCCTTCTGGCCCCCCTTATGACTGCTCTGCCTCCAAGCCGCTTGCCCGATAGGCTTCATGACCTCCCATCCCACATCTGAGGTTTGCCTGCTGTCTAGGCCCTGGGCGATTCCCTGTAACCCCTGCCACTGAATTATGAACACAAGCCCTTACACTCTCCTGCTCTGATTTACTTGACGTAACTAGCAGCTTGCATTTGGGTCAACATCTGAGCATCATAACAAGCTGTCTATACAGGAGTCAGAGAGAAACATTAGCAAGCATTTGAAATCATTGATTTATTTATACACATGAGGTGAGCGCAAGCCTGAAGTTCACTTTTTTTTGGCTCCCTATCTGCTAAATGCACCAACCAGCTAGCTACTAACTTTGTTTGCAGTGTAGTGCTGGGTAGGGAACACACAGTGGACCTTGCTGCTGGAAATGTCAATAAAATGAACAGTTATACCAAAACATTAAAGCTGCCTCTGAACCAAAACAGTGAATTAAAAGATGGTTAAATAAAGATAACTCTTCCTAGGATCCAGTGTGGCAGATTTACATGGCACATAATGGCCACATGACAAATGTCCCTGTGTCCCCTAGCTCAATATCACTCACATAGCTTGACGAAGGAGTTAGGGTACCTCTAATCTAGCATGTTTTAAAGCCTTAAACCCCACCCACTCCCACCAATGTGGATACTATTTATGTAAAGGAATAATTGAACTGGGGGATTTAGGATGCTGGGAACATAAATATGCTCCTGCTAAAAAGCTTCAACTGCAGGGAGCTGTTGTGGGGTGATAATTATCTTTGAGTCCATCACTGCAAGTAAACGCATTGTCACTTCACTCATTGTTCACGTAAGAATATTGATTAATGCCACTTTAATGTCAGATTGCATATGTCCTTAATTTTCTTCTAAACATAGTGACAGGTAACCTTTAATATGAAAATGGCACATTATTTCCCTATTTCCTTTAAAGTCAAAACACCACAATCATTTCCGAAGGCAGATTGGAAGCTGGCATGCCAGGTCGAGTTTCTAGCTTTAGGCACGGCAAATATTCAGGATTAGGATCAGCACTCGTGTGCCCGTTAAGAATGATTGCGTTCGGGAAAGGCGCTTTGGTTTATTGAACACAGGGATTTATCTGATCCTCTCAGGCAGCTCAGATCGTTTAATGCTGCCTGGCTTTCCCCCAAATGAATTCCTGTGATTAGACATGGCACAACCCAGGCTATCAACTCCAATAAAAGGGAAAGGCAAAGAGTGAGGTTTACATAAGTCGAAATTGTTATTGTGTCATATTTTATTATTTAGTGTAAAAGGGATGAGCATGTGTGACCTTGTGGTGGATGATTTTTCTCATAATCTCAGGTAATTACTCCCAGACCATAAGCTGAAGATGCATTCTTTAAAAAAAAAAAAAAAAAGCCCTTTTTTTTTCCTGTCTTGGAAGTTAAAGGTTATCACATGGTTAACACTGGATTATCATATTACATATGCTCATAGAGTCATCAGACTGCGCTCATCTACAGCATCTCTATCTGATCCTTACACAGCGCAGGCAAACAACACAATCAAAGGTAACAGAAGAAATAATACTTTGATATTTTCATCATGAATTCTTTTTTTTTTTTCATTCCCAGCTCAGCATGATCAAAACATCTCTCTCCCAACACATGTAGATGAATCATGATTTTCTTCCCAGACAGCCTGCGGAGTGGGATTTTCCCTTGACAGCCAAGGTGTAGGCCTATTGATCTTGATACCATCTGCCTACTTAAACCCAAAGGTCTTCTTTGTTAGTGGACAGTGCAGGATTTTAAATATAATATCCTGCTAATAAGGATTCAAACAGCTCACTCCCCCTTATAATTGTCACAGCCGGGGCTGTGTGGGGGAAGGGGTGGAGCCAAACGCAGGAGACAAAACTAAACTTAAACTGCTTTATTTGCAGAGGGAACAAGAACAAAAAAAACCCCAAATCTCCACCAGAAAGCCAAGCCTGGGAGAAAATACAAAAAAAAAAAAAATCACTAAACTCAAGAAGACACAGCTAAAGGGTAAACAAAGACAACAACAAACAGAAGAAACCTGAGGGCTTAAATACACACAAGGTAATTAGGGCAAGTGAAACAACAGGGAACAACAGGTGAACCAAATGAACCTAATGACAAAGGGGAAGCAAAACTAAACACAAAGCACAGGGAACACGAGACTGTCAAAATAAAACAGGAAGTCAGACGGGGGAACAAAGACGCAGACTTGACACATGGAAACAAGGAACTAGAAATAAACTAAATCCCCACAACCCAAAGGAACCCAGAAGAGAACAGACAAATGAAGCCAAAACAAAAACACACAGGGTCACATGGACCCCGCACCATGACAATTATCCAGTTTTTCAAGGTCTCCATTAGTTCGATCGCTGATCTTCTGAGCGTAAATAAACACAGAGATGCACAAACTTTCCCTCTCTTTAGTAATTATTTACATAATAATTTTTTTAGGTCATGCTTTGCTTTCCTTGTATGAGCATGGGGGACACTGGTTTGACACATAGTCCCAAATTTTATCATCTATGCTAGCTGAAGAAATTTATCTTAGCATAAAGAGTGAAAAATGAGGAAAACAATATTATTTTTAAACTGAGGCAACCACAACGCACAACCAGCCCTGAAACAGCCTCTGTTGCTCTCATAGTTGTAATGTCTTTTATAATATGTACATTTTGTCAGCACTGGTCAAAGCAAGGCTGCCTGTTTTCTTTGGTTTATTTCTGTTTTCATAGTAAGCTAAATTTAATGGGTCAGCCTTTCAAAAAGCAAGTTTACGTTTAAGTCTTTTTCCCACTAAATATTAATGTTGATTACTAAGTAATATTTATATTTCTAATGGAAACATATTTTCACTAGCACTAAAAATGCAGCAGAGCACCAGTTTGATTATTTTTTTGGTTTTAAACAGTGGAGCTGTGTACAGATGTTCCCCCAGCTGTAAGACTGATTCTTCTTCTAATAGCAGACCGGTAGGAAAGTTTTCTGAAGTTGCACTAAACAACATCTGTGATGACAAAAGTCTGAAAGTTTAATCTGCCATGTATTTTATAACAGTAGGTGGCTCTTGTCACAGCTCAAACACTGCAAGAAAAGATTACAGAAGACAGGCTTTTGAGAAAAACAGTGAGTAATGCAATATAAAGTGTAGCAGTAGGCATGTCAGGAATGTGGAGCAAATATAGACTGACAGAGAGACCGGAGAATGAATATTTTTTATAGAGCAGGGGACACCGGGTCCAGGTGTAGCAGCTGATAACTCCATTCAGCACCTGCAGGACAACCAGGAAGAGACTGGATTGAATTGATACAGCCTTGGCCTGTAGTTCACATATGTAGCATTTTTACAACCACTTACTGCAGTTCAGTGTGTTGCACAAGGACCTTAGATGAATTACCCCATGGACAAAGTGGATGCATGTCAGTGGCGGACCGTGGCCTTACAGTACTTGGAAACCGTCCAGTTAAATCATATCACAATTCTATTGTCTATAGGTCAAATTTCTACTGACAATCAGTTGGTGAACTTGGAAAAAACATGTAAACTCTATGGAGAGAAGGTGCTCTTGGCAGGTTGGTAATGTGTAAACTCAAGTGTAGGCCATTATCAGCTGTGCCAGTGCTATAGTCCTGCCTCCTGAGGAAGACCTGGAAGCCTGTGTTGCTACACCAAATTAACAGGATAAATGCAGCTTTGAGACAGCACTACCAGAGTTGGTAGAAGCAGAGGGAAGTTGGCTCTGGCATCTCCCATGAAGGTGAAAGGTGCTTGATTGTGGATTGTATTCAACATTTTCCTCACATATACAGTTAAGACAATCTGACACTTCCTGACAGTGCCTGCCAAGGCAGAAAGTCCCTCTCTCTAATGCCTAGGATTAGAAATTAGCCAAAGATATAACAGAGGCACCTGAACAGCCTGTCACTCAAGCCACTGAATCAAAACTGCATGGCAGATGGACTGTAATGACTTGATCAACTACTTTCCCCCCATGAATGTCACACAAAAGTTGATGCGTTAGAAAAGATATTTCTTTAAGTCTAGACTTTACAATTTATACATTTCAAGGAGTAAAAGTCAAAGAGGTGAAGAACATAATGGGATTGTGGTGATTGAATGTGAAAATAACTAAAATAAGTTCAAAGTAATACATGCTGTACTTTTTAGCTGCCTTGTGTTGACTATGTGTGCTTAGGAAGAGCAGATGCAGTGTGTACTCTTTGCATGAGTAAGTGGGCACAAGGCCAAGTCAAGTACACCTTAAAATACAAACTAGAGGAACCAGGAATCAAACCGTCCACTTTTCAATAGTGGATGACTGCTCTACCTCTTGAGTCACAGACACCCCAAATGAGTGTCTGATATGTATGAAATCCAGGCTTCAGCTAGACCCAAGATCAATTGTGTTATGGTATGTTTACACAACATTTCCATAGTGCACTTCAGTTGTAGCTTAGCAATGGAGGCGCAGGGGATAATATCTGGATTAGTATAAGAAATCAAAGCTGCTGCTGCTGCTGCAGATCATTGTGCCAGTGAAAAAGCTTTCCATTAATCACCATCCTGTCGTCACAGCAGGCGAAATAGAATTTAAAGCCAAAATCAAGACTTAAGAGTTTTAAGATGATCGTGTTTTTGACTTTTATCGTGGTGATGATTGAAAACCAGGTATTTCCCATGCAGAACAAGACTATTATCTGTGGCGTGAGGCATGGAGCTGAGCTCCACTATTAAAGTTTTATTGGACAACTGGCACAGAGATTCACAAACTGCATTCCACAGCAGATTGAGTTTTACTAAATGTCCATGCTCAAATGCAAGGTCAGTATTGTCTGGCAAAGCCCTGCACAGCGATGACCCTGAGAAAATGATTTTAATCATACTGTGTTCCAAAGATTTCCAATTGCAGATTAGAGAAAATAGGGTTGTGACCTCGAAGATGTTCACAAAACCAAATTTCAGCGCTGGAATGAGGACAGAATTGTGAGAATGTGTACCAGAATGACATTCAAAGCAATAGCTGGTGTTTCAATTTCCCCTAATAAGACAATCTATGTCTCTATGATTATTATGAGAGAGATTTAAAAGGTGCATGTTTAGTGTGCGAGGCATCCGCGATACGCCTGAGAGAAATCTCATTGTCTTGCTTGGCTAGCGTGAATGCTGAGCTAACACCAGGGCTGTAATCTATCACCACAGAGATTGCACTTGTTCCAGCATTGTTTTACAAGCTGCTGAGGACTAGGGCAGATAAGCTTTATCCTGCCCTCACTTTCTCTGTGAGCCTTTGAAATCCATCTGTCAATAAGATAGAAACAGTGTGGAGCAGAATTGCACATCCTGGTGCAGTGGCCTCATTAAAAGCAGGCTCCGTGCATCTGAAATTAGCAGGGATGCGCCAGTGGAGACACCCCAGTTGCGCAAAAACTGATCATCACCCACTTTATATGCATCTACAGCTACTTTTATCTGGATTTAGAGTCCTAATATGCAAATCCACCTAACTTTATATCCATCCTCACAGCCTCACACACAAATATTGCTGCCTGAAAGCCAAGCTTGCTTGCGGGCTTTCAGCGTCATGCCCACCAAAAAAATTTGATTTCCTGGATTGATGGATTTTTAAGAAGTTTAGAGGGCAAAAAGTACTTATCTGGTTTCGCTGATTATTTTCAGTTTATGTCACCTGTGCTGCTTCCTTCAGCCTTTTTTGAGTCCATCTTCTTTCTACACCCTGCTCCTTGTCTCGCACCACCTCTCATCTCTCTGCCTTTAACGTACCATTCCTCCTCTCTCTCCTTCTGTAAACACTGCTCGTCCTTTACTCCGAGACTCGCTTGAATCTCCCACTACTCTGTTATATTAAAGCCTTTCTACCTAATATAATAGAATAAGGAAGGGGTAATATTTCAGGGGGAAAAAAACTCAGAATTTCCATCATTAAAGTCATTAATTTATAAGGAAAAAAACTGAGATTATCAACTCAGAAATGTGAGGTGGGAAAAAAATTAGCACTTGCCTTGTATTATGCCTACAGTAGATGACCAAATTAAATTATACTTTTCAATCAGATTTAGCACTAAGGAAAAATACTCACGATTTTTGCCCAGAATTACCGTCATACCTGGACACTGCAATGAGTTCCGCCCAGTGAGAATAAAACAGCAAAATTTGTGTTATATTTTATGACTGTGATCTCAAAGAATTTCTCCTTTTTTTTCGTACATTTGTGGCCTCTTTTTCCCCCAGAAATTCACATTTGTGAGATTTTTTTTACTTACACCTTTTTTTTCTTGCTTCCTTTCTTCCAGACTCTGTGATTAGCAGGAGTATGACGGGGAATTAGGGTAAAGTAAAGTCAAAATTTAGCCCGACTAAAACAGTTCTGTCTTTATTTGATCTGAAAGAGTAGATGAATCAAAATATACAATACTATACAGGCCTGATTATTTTAAGTATTTGTACTGATGTTAAATTGATCCTGTGGGTTCTGCTACAACTACCAAAGACATGATTCTTGCTCTTACACTCTTTGAATATGATCAGATCAGTTATTTGTTTTGAGCCCTTCCTCTCTCATCTCTATTCCCTTTCCCTCTATTTTTCTCACTCTCCACATCCTGTCTCATATCGCCTTTCTTTCCACAGCTGAGCTTTGATTGATGTAGTCTTTTCCTCTTTCGTCTCTGTCAGTGAACAAAGTAAACACGGGCTGAACAAATATTTATATGCAAATTTAACTGGCCCACTTGAGTATATATAATCTTGAAATGAAAATTTAAAAAACAAGATAGGACAGGTGTCCTCATTTAAACATGCATTTCAAGATTAACTGAAATCAAAGATTAAACTTAAACTTTTTTTAAATCAAAACTTCAATTAATCAGTTCATCAGTCTGACATTGGATGGACTGACTTAATGTACTCTCTGTTTCACCTTATGGGACCACAGAGGAACCAACCATTGGTCAGGTGGTACCTGGAGATATATGAGACTGAAGTACGAGTAGTACTGTAGTAAAGTTATACAGCTGCCTGCATCAAACTTTAGTGGATTTAGCCTCATGTCTGGTTTGTTGACATCAGGGAGGCACTCAACTAACCTTTTCCAATTCCAGTCCAATACAGATACCTTGGCTTAGGGTATCTGCTGATACACAGTATTGATCCCATACCAGTGGTAAATTAATAAGCTGTATTGCTTACTGTGTGGAAGAGACTGGGAATCACACTTTATGTTTAAGGCAACATCAAGTTCAACTCATACAAAATGTAGCAAATAAATAAATCCATGAATATAAATTTACTGTATTGGTATTAGGAACACAACAAATGACAATGAGGCACATACACACACACACACACACACACACACACACACATGCACACACACACACACACACACACGCACACACACACACCCTGTACTGAGAGGAGCTGACAAGAGATGGATGTAGTGAAGTAGCATTAATGGAGTTGGCAGCATCACGTTATCTTACCATAAGTGCAGTAAGAGCCTCCAAACAAGTGTTACAACAAACATAACTTGATCACAGTTTGCAGTTAAATTAAAAACATGCAAAGATGAGCTTTTGGTGTAACTAGAGTGAAATAAGTCACTTTGCTGTTATTTTTCTCCATGCTACACCGGCTCGCGAGCAGAGTTATAATCTAATTTACACCTGGGTATATATGAGATTTGCACCAATACAAAACATTAAAGTGGGTCTGCAATGAATGCGTTTGCACCCACAACTGGGATGCATTTAAAGTGAAGACATATTTTTTATCCCTCGATCTCTGGTGATGTTTTCTACATAGTTCTTTCTGTAATTTGAAGGCTTTTCCATAAAATATTCCAATTTTGGTTTTCACTCAAGCTTCAGTGTCTGGACACCAATAAATTATATTAGTAATATCTGTACAATGTTAAACATCACTTCACCAGGAGGAAAAAGGCCCAATGTAGCGCATCTCGTATTTTCTTTACACCAGTCTCCCAAAAAAAAAATCCACTGTACTGGACTATACTGGGGTACTGGGGTTTTTCAACATCCCATCATTAACATGTAATTATGAGGTACATTTTTGCAAAATTTTTTCAATTAACTCTATATGTGAGTGCGTCTGTGCCTCAGCTAAAGTGCCCTTAAGCAACATATCGACTCTCACCCAGTTTCCCGCGCTCTGTTACCAGATCTCAACAGTTCTACTGAATATGATGTCTCAGATGATCTGTCAAATTACCAACAGGTTGTTAAAAACGTTGGTTGTAAAACCCACAACCTGCCACTATTTTTAGATTTTACAGAACATGGTGCATTAAAAAAAAAAAAAAGGCTGTCGAGTGCTGCTTCAACTACAGTGTAGGCAGCTTTGTCATGCTTCATATTTGTTGTATAAAATGAAGCTTCAGTTGTGAAGTTTTCCAAGAAGCTCAGTAACTAAGTAAATGTTTACTTGTTACAGGGCTGCTTTTTATATTTATTTAGAAAAAAAATAGGGTGAGCAATGCAGCCATTCGCCATTGGCTCCTTTCAATGTGCTCCTCCACATTGAAAGGAGCCAGTTGAGGTGGTTCGGGCATCTGACTACGATGCCTCCTGGGACCGCTTGGGTGAGGTGTCGCAGGCATGTCATACCGGGAGGAGACCCCAGGCAGGGACAGACCCAGGACATGCTGGAAAGATTATATCTCTCAGCTGGCCAGGGTACACCTTGGGGTTCCCCCGGATGACTTGGTGGAGGTGGCTGGGGAGAGAGAGGTCTGGGCTTCTCTGCTTAGGCTGCTGCCCCCGCGACCTGGCCCCAGATAAGTGGAAGACATTGTGTAAAATGTAAATAAAAACAGAATGCAATGATTTGTAAAATCTCATAAAGTAATATTTTATTACAGTAAAACATAGAAAACATCAAATGTTTAAATTATGAAAATGTATCATTTTAAGAAAAATATTAACTCATTTTAAATTTGATGGTAGCAATACATCTCAAAATAGTAAAAGTAATACTAGTAATAATAATAATAATACCACTGTGTCTGACCCCAGAACAGTTTCCCCCTTTGCCTCAGTTTGTTTGCATTTTTGGATGGCACTGTGGATTTCTGGAAGTGTTCCTGAGCCCGTGCACTGATTTCCAGACAGAATCGCACCTGTTTTAATGCAGTGCTGCCCGAAGGCCCGAGGACCACAGGTATCCAATATTGATTTTCAGCCTTGTCCCTTGCGCACAGAGATTTCTCTTTTGATACTCTGATGTATTATAGATGAGGGAACATTCAAAGGCTGAAATTGTTCTACAGTTTATAGACACAGATTTTTGTAGATGTTCTTTTTATATCCAAATGTTTCTGACCTGTTGCCCACTAACCTAAAAACACCTGGAGGAACATTTCCAGCCTCTTGTTAAGCCCTGTTCAATCAAATTCAAAGTAATAGTAAAATGTCTCAGTTTAGACATTTGATATGCTTTATAAGTTCCATTGTGAATAAAATGTGGGTTTATGAGATTTGCAAAATATTGCAGTCTGTTTTTTTTTTTTATTTAATTTTTACTTTTCACCACAGCTTTTTTGGATTTGGGTTTGTAAATTCACCAGTCTTATCAACATTAGCATCCACACCTGCACTCACTCTTGATACTGTACAATAACCATAAACCCAAAAATTCACTGGCCTCTCTTGTTCATCTTTTGTGACTTGCCAAAATACTGGAATCAACTAAATTTACTGACAGAAAACATCATTTCAGAAAGATGTTTTCTTCAAAATATGTTTGCAACTTACAGCAATAATACAAACATAATTTCCAGAGGCAATAATGACTCTTAAGGTCTTAGAAGCTCTGCTGCCAAGCCTGAGCGATAACATATTGATTCTGTAGCACATGATTTGTTACTTTCATTAGCCCAACATTAAAATAATACCTTATCACAGAGTGCAGCTCCCATGTATGAACATAGCAGAAATAATTAATTTTTACACCAGGCAGCCACAGAATCTGAAACAATGTTATCACTGAGCGCACCCTAAGCTTCAGCAGGATTGGCTAGTTATCAACATTTTGTGTGCTTTACTCAAGGTGGCTGCAGCTCCTTAAAAACGCTTCAAAATTCCAAAATTGGGTTTTTGATAGGTCTGAAGTGTTTTGAGTCACATCACCGTGAGCATTTCCAGCACACAATGCCTTTGTTTTCATCCGCTCTGCATATTTATTTATTTTATACAACATCTAATTAACCAGAAAAATGCAACTCTTCTGAATGAAAATCTCTTTTTGTGGCCGTGACAGGCGATGGTTCCACAGACTAATACTGTACATACGGCACACAGCAAAGGAGTAAAGAGAAAAGAAACATATACAAATGTATATGCTGGTGCTCGGTGCCCATGCATGGCTGTCATGGTCTCTGGGTTTTCAGGTTTTGCAAGTTGTTGTTTCTTGTCGATTGAATTTATGTTTAGGGTTTGCTCCTTCTCCCTTTGTCGTTCAGGGTTGTCAGCTTCTTTGTTATTTATTGTTACCTTCCCTGTAGCCTTTCGGTATTTTGCTTATTTATTGAAGTCCTGAATTTAACATTATCCTTGGTTAGTCAGTATTTAGTTCCAGGCTATTCGGTTGTTGTATTTTCCCTTGTGTTTTCCCCTTGTCTCATTATTTGGGTCTGATCTTTCGCATATTCCTTCTTTCAGTTATCCTGCCTCCCTGGCGTTCCCCGTGTACGGTCAAGTCTCTGTTAGTAATGTTCCCTTGCATACTTCTCCCTGTTTGAGTTTGTCAGTCCCTTGCCACTTGTGTATTATGTTCACTTTTGCTTTCTCTGTCTTGTTTTCTCCCGATTAGTTCCAGCTGTGTTCTCTGGTGTTTTCCATTTTCTCATTACCCCTCTGTGTATTTAAGCCTGGAGTTTTCCTCTGTTCACTCAGTGCTGTGTTCCACTTCAGTTCCTCGTCTGAATTCCTGTTTCTGGTCCTGTTCTGCTTGTATTCTGTGTTTTGAAAAGGCTTCAGCATTAAAGCTGTGTTTTCTGTTTATGTTCTGACTCCCAAATCCTGCATTCTGGGTCCGAATCCTCCCTGTTTCACAGTACTTTACGACTCACACCAAAAAAGAAAAATTACCAGAATTTAATTTTCTTAAACTTGAGATCCTATCAAAATGGATAAATACATATATTTTTTGTCATAACAAAATGATATCATGGGTAAAATACAGCTGTCTATGTTTCACCTACCCCTTTCTCACAGCTAGCTATGGTAGATTGCTGGATGCAGTATTACCAAAATGAATGAAATGAAAGAAAATGAAAAAAAGAACTGCTTGTTATTTGGAGTTGCCAAATGACAAGGAAAACAAACAAACAAACAAAGAGAAGCCAGCCTGCCCTTCACTACCAAAGAAGCGAGTATCCAGGAAATATGACTGCTTGGCTTGCATTTTTTTTATTACATAAAGAAAAAAATTTATTTATTCTTTTTCTAAGCGGGGACATCCCAAAAGTGTGCTTTTCCTGAGAAAAGTGCTCTGAGCTCTCCTTGTGCATTAATTATTGTTTCAGTGCACATTGTGACAACACTGAGGGCCGTGACCAAGTGCAATAGACAGAGAGAGAGAAGTGGGACTGAGAGGAGGAAAAGGAGATCATCAGGGAGACAGAGAGAGAGAATGAAAGAAGACAGCAATCAGGGTGTGTGTGTGTGTGTGTGTGTGTGTGTGTGTTATTCTTATAAAAAAAACATGAAAAAGTTCTGGCTGCTTCATTATTCATTTAATGACATTTTTTAAAGCTATCAGGGAAGCTGTAATGTGAAGGCTACTTCAAAAAATTTTTTTTTCAGTAAGGTGCAGCGTTTTCAATTTAGAACTATTCCGTGTACATGTGTGCACACATTCCTGTGTGATTATGACTAATCACTGAAGAAAGAGAGGAAAAAAGGCCCGACCATGAAAACAAGTTGGTGAGGGCCCACCACACGTTTGTGCAACTTGATGATCCAGGCATGTGTACAGTACTGTATACGGGATAAAGAGCAAAATATAAAAACAACCAAAAATTATGAACATCAAAGCATCAAAACAACCTAAAACAGTCTCAGGCCAAAAGCAGGGGCAATACTATTCGGGCATAACATTTTCAGCCTCAAGAAAAAGAGGTAGTAGTAGCAATAATAATAATAATAATAATAATAATAATAATAATAATAATAATAATAATAATAATAATAATAACTTAGATTTATATAGTGCCCTTCAAGAAACCCAAGGATGCTTTACAACTGTGAGTTAAAAAAAAGTGAATTTAAAAAATAAACAAAAATAAATAAAATAAGTAAGAGCCTCCAGGTCATAAATCACCACTGAGATAACACAATGTGACATCATCATCGACATGCTTTATAGCTCCCTTTCAGACTGCTTTTGTGTGTAAAGACAGGCTAGTGGTATCAACACGCTGATAAGATGCATTTGCCACATTAACAGTCATACAGATATGGGAAAATACAGGCTCTTGTAAGGACTACAATAACATTTGGCCCTAAATTTCATCTAAAGTGGTATCAAAAAGGTCTTAAAGTCTTTCACTTCCCTGTGTCTGTAGATACCCTGTCACTGACTCTATACACAGAAACTAAAAACACATTATTTACCAGCATGTTTATCGAATCTTTTCGATAATCATGCTCTGTGCTACCAAGTGCTCTTTGGATGAAGGCACATGACAATATTCTGCCCGCAGAATGGTATCACAGGTGGGTGAACAGTAGATCAACAAAGCACACACTTTTCACAAGTGCGGAAAAAAATGATTTATTTCACATAATTTCAGCTCTCCTCACCAATCTAAGTACCAGTTTTTATGTGCTAATATTTAATTTAATTTATTTAAACTTGTCAAGTCAGTTTTAAACAATCCGATTTCAACAGTTTGTTTCACAGGACTGCAGAGTCCTGTGAAAACTTTCTTTGTCATGTGACTGCAAATATGGTTATATTAAGCATACAAGATCCGAATAATTTGCATTGTGCCTCTGCAAAAAAAAGAAAAAAAAAAGTCCAGATAGCGAGCAAGTGCTCATCTGTCAGAAAGGATGTTACCTTGGACCTTTTCATTCTGCTGTCTCCACGTGAAGCCAAACTATTGATCAGCCCATCAGCTTGATACTGTCAGACAGCAATCTAGCCTCACTCTGCTCCACCTCCATAATCCTGGATTTTAATTTCAGCAGGAAACGGTGAGCTGACCAGATGAGAGGCATCAACTTTATTAAAAGGGCGTCTCACAACTGACTCTGGTGGTGACATTATTGGCAGCTCTCATCTGCCATTTCTGAGCTCAGAGGAGTGGACAAGAGGTAGGATGGGAGTGAGAGCTCATGCTGGAGGCTGAGGGTCAGACAACACAGTGGGAACAGCGCCAGAGGAATAGAGAAAAAAGCTGTGGAGATGTATGCAAGGCTGTTTTTAAGTCTAAGAGAGGGGGGGAAGGGGGTAAAGAGGTAGATGCCCTCAGCACCTTTCAAAAACCAAGAGTCACACTGAGAGCCTGAGCCTAATGTGCCATTTCATAAAGAGAACAGTTAGAAGCTGTCAACGCCTTTAAGTTCTGTGCTCTCAGGCAGCGCAGCAGATTCTTTTTGCTTTACTTTTACTGTGGAAAAACAGTTTGTCTACTTCAAGGGAGGGTGTTACTGCTGCATTATAAATGCATCTTGGAGCAGAAACATGAACTTTCCATATTCCAGGACTGAGTGCCATTTACAAAATGCACAAACACTCATTTGTGTGTGCATAAAGTGCATACACTGGTTTGTGTGAATAAGCAACGACTGCTCGGGTTGATTTCAATGAAATGTTAGGTTTTACATAATTTTAATTAAAGTCTCAATCTATAATTTTTGATCAAAGGTTTCAGTTTACCTGCACACGTACACCTGTAGGTGTTTTTCACTTCTCATATTTGCAGTTGCAGATGAAAGTAACTGTTTTTAAATGGCATCAGGAAACATAAGTAAGTTTGATTGGCTCATTAGCAAGTATTACAAGTTCAATTAACCAGTTAATTAAAGTTTGATTAACAGGTATTTTCACCAAGGGGAAAACAGGTCCTTATTTAAATGAATGCATTTGGAGTGGTGATTAAAAATCCACTATTACTGCTCTTTGTGATGTTTTTTTTTTTTTCCATCTCTGCTAAAAGAGACGTTGTTGCTTCCTTCCTACTTTGTTTTTCTGCCAGTTCCATCAGACTTGCACAGACAAGCACTTTCAGTGAAAATGAGGCAATGCACAAAGAAATGGCCAGTTTGGTGGGTGAATGAGAGAAATCTATACTTAAGTTATGCTATGTGTTGGTGAGTTTATGCAAAACATGACATGACAGGGAGTGAGCCATACAGACAAATATAATTACTGCAGATGGACCACTATAACTGATAGAAACGTCCTCCAAAGAGCTGCTTTTACTTTCTTACTTTGAGTACATTTCAGAGCCTGAGCTTTTTACTTTTACTCGAGTAAAAAAGTTAAATCAGTACTTCAACTTTTACTAGAGTAGTTTATAACACAAGTATCGGTACTTCTACTTAAGTACAGAATGTCTGTACATTTGCCACCACTGCCTTTTGAAATATAACTGCAGTTTCTTGCACACGCTACACTTCATATTGGAGTTTAAAATGCTGCGCACTTGCACCACAGACAGAAATTCAGCCTCTTCGCCACTGTTGTCAGTCTTACCTGCTGCTTTCCCCGCCTCCAAGGATCTACACAGAAGGGTTTCTATTCTGAATTCAGCAGAGTTATGATATGTGGCTCAAACTTTTACAAAATATTTGAGTGTGACTGTTATTATTTCTCCATCTGGTTGACACAACTCAATTCTGCACATATCCACAGAACTCTACACGATGCCCTTGCTCTCCCATTGCTTCATATTAACCTCACAGTGTCACTGCTTGAATTTCCTTTAGCTATACTGGCTTTATTGAAGTCTTCCAAGTCTGCACATTCATCTCACACCATTTGCTTATCTGTAAAGATCTTCATGGCTCTGTCCTGCACGTGTGTCACTGTGTGTGATAAACTACTGTTGCCTGGGAATGTTATTGCTTGCACAGGCAGACCAATACGAAGGAAATGTCAGCTGATGCTGGCCTTTGCCTGCCACAAAGACCATATTTATGAGAGTATGTAAATCCAAGTGTATTGTTTCTGCTGCTCGTAAAATACAATGCAATACTGAACAGTGATGGAAGAAGAATGAAAAGTGACCCGAGGTTAGCCTGCTGTTTGTGCTCGAATATTTTCTGTAATTTTTTTTTTTTTTTTTTTTTTTTTTTAAGAGAGACCAGCACTGCATTTTGTTCAATACAGACACAGTGACTTATCATATGCACAGAACCAGTGGTGAATTTTCTTCCCTGGTGTGATCTAATGTTTAATATGCTTTTTTGTGCATATCAGCTCCCCCCTTCCCCCAACCCCACGCCGATTCAGAAGTGATGTGGCCATCTGGCAAAATTTATAGAGATGTAGCAGGCTGAGCTACTCTTTGCTCTGGCCTTCCAGCAAAAAATCCAGTCATGAAACAATGCAGCTGAACATAATAGCATTTGGAAGCAGGAGTGCTTATGAGTTGTTCTACTTTAAATTACTGTATGAGGTGAGGTACCTGCCATCTACTGGGAGCTCAATCACTGCAGCGCTCTGCCTCGGCAGGATATCTAACTCACTCCCGACTGCAAACGGATTTCATCTGAATCAATAACATTGTAATTATGCCTTCCAAAGATTCCTTGCACCTCTATTCATCAGTGGAATCTGACATGTGTTCCTCTAAACCTGTCAGGGGTCCTGATTTGCAGCAAAACATCTGCTGGCAGAGGGAGGAACCTGTCCTCAGACTGTTCTGATGCTGGTTAATCTGTGGGCCTCGGTTATGATGAGTCACTTAGTGGGCTGTTCAATCAAACCGGATATTATGGTCTGGCCCCGCTCCAAGCTAAACCTTGTGTGTGCATCTGTGTGTTTTTGTTTTCATAACAAGAAATTATATCTTGAAACAGCAACACATCACAGAAGGCCTCCTAATTTTTGCTTTGCCTTAGGATTTGTTTACGTGCTGCTGCAACAGCCTGAGCCAATCTTAAAAATCCAGAATTATATCTGGAAGTAAAAAAAGGGAGGTGTACCAGAAACCATCCGCTATGAGCTTATTTTCTATTTTGTCATAACTTACAGAAATATATCCTCTCTTTCAGCAACTGTTATGCTATATACCCATGTATCCTCTCTCCCTTCTGTGTCCTCCTTCTGTCTGTCTTTATGGTTACGGCTGTCTGATTTTTTTTTTTTCCCTCTTCCCTGCTGTCTGAGTTTGAGGACTGTGTCCCCGCTGTCTGTACTGACACAACAACAGTAGCTGTCTCAGTCTGTGAGGGCTCTGTCTCTTATGTGCCTTTTTCCTCTCTTGGTGATGTTTCAAAAAAGCATTCCTGAATGCATCAGCCCGTCAATAGTGGCTGAAATCTTTGAATGCATGACGGAGATCAGAGGTAAAGAAACAACAAACAAACAAACACAGGACTATGAATGAAAAATATCTTTATTTGTATAAAGTAAGAAGAACAAGGCTACAACCTTTGTGAAACCAAAGTATAACCACAGGCACTCCCCTTCTGACTGCAGTACAAAAATTGGCCGAGTAAATCAGGACTTAAAGTGGGCCAGAACAATTTGTAATGGCGTTCCCGCACCTTCAATTAACAAACAATTAAATCTGATGAGCACGTAGTGCATAATGCTTTTGAATGAGTTCATTTTTCATGTGTTCTATCCTGGCATTGCTTGACAAATCCAAATGTGAAATCTCTGGTTCAGATCTTCATCATTCTGTATGGAGGAGGTCAGGAGGAGAGGTGCACAGTGAGTGTACACTGTACAGCTATCTTCACCAGGCAATACCATCTGGAATCTCCATCTCCAGCAATGACCCCAAACACACTGCCAGAGCAGCAAAAACACATTTGGAAAAGAAAAACACACAATAGAACACTCAGTCATGGATTGGCCTCCCCAGAGCCCAGAGCAGTATATAACTAACTATAATTAACAAGGCAGGTCCTTCAAGAAGCCTGGAGAACAGTTCCTGAAGGCGATTTAAAGAAATTAAAAGCAAGCTGCCACAGAGAGTTCAGGCTGTGTGGAAGAATAAAGGTGGTGGTCATACCAAATATTGACTTTAAAGCTTATTAGAATTGTAATAACTAAATTTTTGCCTTATATGCTGTATGTTTTATAGACCTTTTTCCTATTTGCCCGGTAAAATATAAAGAAATAAGGGGTGCTGTACAGTACATAGAATATTAATCAGCACTGTGTTCAGGGTGATGAGCAGTGTTACTTTTTCGCCACACATAGTGCATGACAAGATGACAACTTGATAAGATGTGAAAAAGTTTAAGGGGTATGAATACTTTTGCAAACCACTGTTATTATTTCAGTTCTTTTTTATTTTTGGATCCAAACATTTGACAATAAGAAAAATATAAAATGTATCTTGTCACAGCTGTGCTTCCATGGGCACACACAGAAAGAGGCCTATATACAGTTGTGGTCAAAGGTTTCGACAGCAGTACACCTGCCAAAACAAAATTTGTATTTTTTTGTCAACAGAAATTGTTGAAACTTATGAAATCTTTGCAATTTTTACTATATCACAGGAAGATGTTAAAAAAAAAATCTGAATGAAAACAGAGGCAACGAAGCGCATTAAAAACAAATTTGTGCTACCATTAGAGGTGTTGATGTGTGTACTTGTGTGGCCAAATTCTGCTGCTTATTGCCATGGTGCTGCTTATTTTCTCAGCTTTCAGTTTTTAATAAAACCTTTTATATGTGCATAATTGACCAGAGATGCTAACATACCAACAGCAGGTAATATCAGATCTGAAAAAGCTACACCAAATGCTGCCTGGAAGGATGGTAAATTGGGGAATGTGTTAAATGTTTTTTCTGATGTGCCTGTGTTTGGACTAAAGGTTCTTTTGTTCTGTTTTTGAGGATGTTGAGGACCACCAAGAAGCTGCGGTGATGATGTTGCCGCAAATGCTTTATTTGGACTTGTGCTACCCAACAGACTTTAAGTGCTGTGCAGTTTGGTGCCGTCTAACATGGTTAGTTTGTAGTTTTGTGGTAAAGTTTGTGGTAAGCACAGCCTGGCACAGAGCAGGCCGTGGTTTCCAAAGTCATTGTTGGGTTCAAAGTATCAAGAGTAGCAGACATTAATTTAAATGTAAGCTGATGATGTTAATTAGATTCACGCACTGAATTCTACCTTTTTATACTAGCTTTACACTGTCCAGGGGTTGAAATCAGCTACGATAGCTCATGTAACATCTGCTTGAATCTTGTTGAATTCAGGTGGGTAAATCCTCAAAGAGCAGCAGCACAGGTCAGCTGATCACAACCTTTACACAAAGAAAAATCTACTGGAGCTCACAGTACAAATCTTTCTGACTTATTCCTAAGTGATCTTTTTTTCCTCATGCTGTACTGCTATCTCACACCTGCAAAATTCCATTTTAACCCCTGAAGTGAATGAAATAAAAGGGTGAGAAAAATGATTTACCTCTGCTTCTAAAGAGGAAAGCCCACATTTTATAGTAGTTTTTACAATAAAAGCATCTCAAATATGTCTGGATGGAAAAGCTCTCCTCAGTATATTGGAGCAGTGAGGCCAATCCTTTTATTTTTGCTGTAGACAAAAACATTTGGGTTTGACATTAAAAGACGATTATGAGACACTCTTATCTTAGCAGGTAAAAAGCATGCTAAGGTGCAAACCAACACTAATGACTCAGTTTTTATTACAAGACAGCTGATTTTGTCCTTAACATGCAGCATTCTGCTAATGTGTAGGCTACTGATGCTAATCCTTAACCCACTAAACAATAACTACATGTTAGAAGCAAAATTAAAGCACAACAGAAACTTGTATGGTGGTGATCGTTATCAGAAGGCTGCTGCTGGATGTTTTCTTCCTGAAATCACAATGGTGTAAAATTCCTTTGATGTCCGTAATATATTTTACTGCATTTGAAAATATTTAATAAATGTAAAAAATGAGCTGCTTTTTTGGGCTGCAGCTCTATAGAGTCCCGTTCATTGTTTGACTTTTAGAAGTTCTTTTATATAACGTTAATGTTCTTTTTTTTTAGATACTTTATTTATTAGTTTTTAAGTTTAAAAAACATTAAGAAAACATAAACAGCATATGAATATCCCTTTCCCTTCCCAACCTACGTCCAAAAAAACCCCAAAAAAACAAAATTCCAAGAGAGCACAGCAATACAATGGCGACTGGGCTGACAGCTTATGAAATGTACTATGCAGAATCTAATAGAGGCACTGGCATAGTGCCCACATAAGTGAAGTAAGGCTGCCAAATTTTAACAAAGGTTTTATAATCACTTCTAAGAGAGTAGATGATCTTTTTGAATGGAACACAGCTATTCATCTCTGAGAACCACCTGGAGATAGAAAGTTGGGAGTTAGACCTCCACAGAATGGCTATACACTTTCTGGCAATGCATAGAGCCAATTCCAGAAACTTCTGTTGACATTTTTTTAATTGTGTACCCAGATTTGTAAAGTCTCTTAATAAACATATTTGGGGATTGGATGGAAATGAAAGCCCAATAAGTTTTGACATAATATCAGAGAAGTCCTGCCAGAATGTGCTTACCTTTATGCAATTCCATGTGCTATGCAGGAATGAACCCTCTTCAATGCCACACCTAAAACATAGATAACTCTGTTTTGTATTTATGTATTTTTTGTGGCATAATATAGGTTTGAGGGAGGAAGTTGTAATGGGTCAACCTGTATCTACTATTAATGGTTATATTTACACATTTTTGACTCAATTCAGACCATAGCTCTGGATCAATTGTTACATGTAAGTCGGTCTCCCACCTCTCCCTTGACTTGTGTAACCCTGGCTTTGAAGCAGCACACATTATGACAGAATACATCTTTGAAATAAAACAAGGCGAGTTCCCTTCATGGTATCTTAAAGGAGGTAGGGCCATATTTGGGCCAAAGAAGTTTTAAGAAAGGATCTCAGCTAGAGATAGAAGAAAAATTCCTACTGGATAGATCATACTTCTTCCTCATGTCCTCAAAGGACATCAGAGACCCGTCCCCATTGCAGTCCTCCAAATAGCGAATCCCTTTCTGATGCCACTGTTCCAGAACCCCGCTGTCCAGTGAGATAGTTGAGTTCATTCTGTTTCAAGGGTGTGCGGGGTGAAACAATGTTCTCTAGTCCAATGGCTTTGCATGCTCTGTGCCACATATTAATCAGATGAATTGAAACAGGGTTAGCCGTTTTGTTAGAAATACTTGTAGGGGTCCATTTATAGAAAAAGTCCGCAGGTGAACTTTATTTAACATCATGTAGACTCATGCTAATCCAGTAGGGTACATATTCTTTCTCAAAGTGAAAGGAGACAAATCTCATTTGAGCAGCTAAATAATCCATCCATTCACTTCCGCTCATCCTGTTCAAGGTCGCGGGGGGGCTGGAGCCTATCCCAGCTGTTATAGGGCAAGAGGCAGGGTACAACATGAACAGGTTGCCAGCCTGTCACAGGGCCAACACAGAGACAAACAACCTTTCACACTCACATTTACACCTATGGGCAATTTAGAGTAGCCAATTAACCTAACCCCAGTAAGTGAATGTCTTTGGAATGTGGGAGGAAACCGGAGTACCCGGATGAAACCCACGGGGAGAGCATGCAAACTCCACACAGAGAGAGGGAGAGGCCTGGGCCAAGGTGGAATCAAACCCAGACCTTTTACAGTAGATGTTATTCTCACTGTGAGGAAGCAGTGCTAACCACTTCTCCACTGTGCTGCCCCAGCTAAATAATACTTTTCCAAAATAGGTAACTTAGGACCACCATATTTATAATCCCACGTAAGTTTTTCTAATGAGATCCTTGGGTGTTTACCATTCTATATGAATGTTCTTTATTGAGATGTTTAATACCTAGTGTTGCCTAATGTTGATGTTAAATCTTGTAAGATAATGCTTAGGAGATGACAAAGACATAGCAGATATCGTTAGTGACACAGTCGAGGACGGGAGGATCGTGAAATGCTGCCTAAAGAGGATCAAGGGAAGCTGATGTTGGGTTTTTCTTGTGAAGTATTTCAAGTGTTGCATTACCTTTCCTCCTTCTATCTGCCTCCTCCACAGCCTTACGCTGTGAATAGGATGTAGAGTCCAATCATTCCTGGACTCTGCATTTTGACACCTCAACTTGAGCGTTTTGATCACTGCCACGCCAGAAATTATTTTATTTTGATGAGAGGGTGTTTATTAGCCAGGGCTAACAAGAAACTACATTTCTGGATCATCTTCATATAAGGCTTTTTATTTGCACAATAGCCTGCATTTGTGGATTGTATGGTGAACTGGGTTCACAGACACTGATTTCTGGAAGTGTTCCCATGCCCGGCAGAACCAAACCTGTTTTATATATGCCGTCTGCGGCCCAGGAAATCACAGGTATTCAATATTGATTTTTCTTACACAGGTAAGAAAAATCAATATTGCGTACACAGATTTCTCCAGATTCTCTGAATCTTTTGATGATATTATGTACTGTAGATGATGAGATGTTCAAAGTCTTCACAAGTTTACGTTAAGGAACGTTATTCTCATATTGTTCCATAATTTGTTGATGCTTTTTTTTTTGTTGTTGTTGAAACTCTGTCTTTAGAGAAACTCCACCTCTCTAAGATGCTCTTTTTATACCCAGCAGTGTTACTAATCTGTTGCCAATTAACCTAATTAGTTTCAAAATGTTCCTCCAGGTTTTTTTTCTTTTTTTAGCACTACTTACTTTTCTGGCTTTCTGTTGCCCCCGTCCCAACTTTTCGCTGCCATCAAACTCAAAATGAGCTATTTTGAGCTCATTCTCTGTTTTTGCTAAGAAAATATGGGTTTATGAAATTTGCAAATCATTATATTCCATTTTATGTACATTTTTTCTCAACTTGATCAAACAAATCACCTTCAAAAAAGAAATCTGGAGAGTTGTTATGAAAGAGGAAACCATCTATGGAGGCCACAGGTCCATTAGATGAAATGCAGTTTTTGACACTTAACACACCGGCTCAGTTTTTCATCCCCGGAGGTTGGTGCTTGGTTGGAGCGGTCTTTTTTCTCATCCCTCTTGTCTGATTTTGAGGACTGTGCCCCTGCTGTCTGTACTGACACAACAGTCGCCGTCTCAGCCTGTGATGGCTCCATCTCCCATGCGCCTCTTTTCTGTCTTCATGTTTAAAAAAGCCATCTGACGCTCCCAAACACAGCGAATGTCAGCGCTCGCATCAGAACCAGAAGTATGAAACCAATAAATGTTTGGCATTCGGTAATTTAATGTCATCTTAAGCTGCAGCTTTGTAGTGAGCATTACAGACTAATTTACTCACATCAGATTTCCTTCTGAAAACAAAATAAGGCTTTAAGCCTTATGTGTTTTATTAGTGGCTCTGTGTCATTCCTCCACTCCTCGGGGAAGCAACACAGATTGCCAGACGTTTAATTTTTTTTTTTTCTTTTCTGGCCAAAAAGGCCCATCCCCCACATATGTCAGTACTACAAAGGAGGAGAGTGAATTTGTAAAATGTTGGTTTTGAAGAAAATGACAGGCATTAAAATTGGCTTTTGGTTTGCCATATGAAAAAGAGCCAGCGCACATTTTGTTTCTGCCTGATTGCCTGCATTTGAATTTTGCGCTTCTCATTCAAATGCTTGTTTGGCTTCATCAAAGTGGTAAAAAAAAAAAGCGTTTGTTCACACAATGCTAATTACATTGCTTCCTGCACTTTTTTTTTTAATGTGGGATAACTCCAGATTTGTAAAGCCTGTCATGGAGCACAAAAATGCTAATAATTAAGACCAGCGCACCAGGCTTACACTTTGACTCTTTAGTAATTAAAAGGAGAAAAAAAAATCATTTGGCTTGTCTTCTTCCCTGTTACAGTATCGCCATTCCCCACTTTTTCTTCTTTTCACTTCCACAGTGGGTTTGATCAGGACATCTTGCTCTAGTTGTTGAAAAGTAACATCTACTGGGGAAGGCAAGCTGCCGCTGCCGGCGGGTAGGGAGTGCTCCTGCTCCCTGGTAATAGCTTTGGACACAGCTGTGTGCATGGCTGACTCCTCACCACTGTTGGCCTTATCTCCAGAAAGGAGATTAGGTTTCTGGGGGTTCCTGCCGTACGACTGTAGTTGAGGAGAGGCTTGTGAGCTGGTCCACTGTGCAGTAGCCTCAGATAAAATGTTCAAGGCATTATTCCAAGTCCCTGAATTATTACTTATTTTTTGTTTGTTTGTTAACGTTGGCTGTGCTGATTCTGAATAACAGACTGGGGAGCCAACCCAGAAAGTGTTAGTTTCAGCTGACAAGGCAACAAAGTTTTCAGACTTTCATTTTCATTGTGTTCCACTCTCCTTACTATCCTCTTTCTGCTCTCTCTGCATTGCTGTTTTTTTGTTTTGTTTTTTTCCTGGTGGGGGTGAAACAAGCATCTGAAGCAACGAAACATCTGAAACAACTCCAAATTGTGGCTTGTTTACTTCTCACAGCCCATGTTTCGAGTGGTGTAAATACAGAATGGAATGGCTTATTTCACGTTTACTCTAAAAGTTAATGCTGCCCCCCACCCCCACCCCCCCTTCTACTCCGAGCACTTCCTTCCACCGCATCACAGGGGTCTTCATGCTTTTTGAATCTGCAAGAACAAAAGCAACACAAGGCGGCTCTTGACAGCCTGACGGAAATGATGGAGTAAATGGCTGCAATGACTTGGAACTTCAGAAGCTGAATCTCTCCTCTCTCTCTCATATTCCTCTCGCTGTGTATTCTGAGGTTTTCAGTTTCTGGATCAAGAGGAATATTTCCGCTTCCTCAAGAATTCTAAATTGAGCTCGGTCTCTTAAGAGGATGATTTCTTTCTTTCTGACCCACTTCCAATCTCCATCATTTCTCCAGGACTGGCAGCCTCTGGAGCCAAAGGATGCTGCCAATTGTCTGTTTACCCCCCCTTCCACCACCACCACCACCCAGTCAGATGTCAGCCAAGTCTTTTTCTCTTTATTCACCACACCATACATTTCACTTGATACCTTTTCTCCAAATGTAACTCTAAATAAATAAGAAACCCAGGGCTGCAGTGCGAATTAGGGGTTCATCTTTCCTGGCAATGTGTGATTGCTTTCATGACACTTCCCTGCTGTGTCCTTGTAACATTCATTCAAATCCCTTGACAAATTGGATAAACAAGCAATTTGGTTACCAGTACAGTTTTAGACTTGTCACAACACAGATGCTTGAGGAAAAGTTTTGAAATCAAAGAGAAGAAATACAAAGTGAAAGGCGACTAAACATTGTTTATATACTTATATGCCTTGATGAAGCTGAGCCAGCTCTGATTCTGTCACAGTGTTTGTTGTTGCTGTGTGACAGTGATGCCTGAGACTAGGCACTCAGGGAATATTCATGTGCACAGAATAAACAAATGCAAAAGGAGAGCGTTGGTAAAAAAAATGTCCGAGTAGCTCAAGCTGAGCTACTCGGACATGTTTGTTTTTAGGTGGCATTTATGAATGATTTTGGTGAGGTGTTTCTGTGGCAGGAAAAAAATTCTTTACTTGTAATAAGTTCAAGTCACTGTGTGAGAATTTTAATACCCACTAAAGATTTCTGGAACTATGTTTTCTATGAACACAACAACAATAAAATATGATCAACGTAACTCACAAACATCTAAAGCAGGATTTGTTACTTTGTTGCTACCTGTAAAACCTTTGCCTCTTTTCTACATTAAACAGTACCAGGGAGCACTGATTAACCCACAATATTAAACCCTCATCCCTGATGTTGTGTAAAACCCCCAAGTGCTGTGGCATGACCACAGGAACACTGGGGGTGTCCTGTGGTATTTTTTCACAGGGACTTCTGGGTTGCAGGTGGTACTACTGTGCCTCATGTTTGTTCCACTCATAGACTGTATATAAAAGATGGATTTATTTTAAAATACATTGGTTTCTCAAAAGGATCACGAATGTGTGTGTTTTCCTAGTGTACTTAAAACCCTTCTGTGTGATGGGGTGTATTTCCTGCTGTTTAGAAGAGTTGCCAGGAGAAAGTTTCTTCTGTCCAAAAAGAATATGCAAAGTTGCATCATGACAAACAACAAGACTTCTGGAACAATGTCGATTGGGACAGATGAGACCAAAGTGGAGATGTTTGGTGAAAACCAAACACAGCATATCAGCACAAACACCTTATACAACTGTCAAGCCCGGTGGTGGAGGAGTGATGATTTGGGTCTCTTTTGCAGCCGCCTGGACACCTTGCAGTAACTGAGTCGACCATGAACTCCTCTGATCGATGAAGCTTGGCCAAAATTGGCTCATGGAACAGGACAATGATCCCAAGCACCACAACAAATATACAACAGAATGGCTGAAATAAGTACAAGAATCCTGGTGTCGCAATGATCCAGTCAAACTCCAGACCTGAAACAAATGCTGTGGCAACATCTTCAGAGAGCTGTGCATGAACAAATGCCTGCAACTCTCAATAAACTGAAAAAAAACCTTGTAAAGAAGCGTGGGACAAAATTCCATAAAACCTTCTCCGTAATGATGTGAAAGACTGATAGTCACACAGAATTTTGAAGTTATTGCTGCTAAAGGTGGTTCTACTAGTTTTTTCATACACTGCTTTTGCATGTTGGTTTAGTTTTTGTTAAATAAAGAAAATATCGTGCTGTTATTCACATGCTTGAAAATATGATGTTATTCATCTGATGTTTACTTAATTTTAAGAGCTGCTAAGGACTTGATCGTTTTTATTATGTTCTGAATTGGCAAAAATTGCTTTTTTACCATGAGTGTAACACCTGACTACACATACTGTATTTCACGTAATATCAAATGCATGTAATTCAAAAATATTTCTAATGCCGCTGACATTTGGAAAGTTTAGAAATCGATAATAGCCAAGAAGGCAGAAAAAGCTTCTTTTTCCAACAGCATTAATGAGGCGGCAAAATGTTCGTACACCAAACCTTTTTTACTCTCTCCTCAAGTTAATCCAGAGGTGACTAATTTGTTTGAAGCTTCCACCTCCATGCAGCCTCTATAACTCAGCCTCTATATATACGTTCTTTTTGAAGACCTGAAAGCACTCAAAAGGCTGCAGGAACAGCACAGTCACCGTGAAGGCACCTCTCATCAAAATCTCTCACCTCTTATAGAATCCAACCTGGGTGAGAGGAAAAGAGAGCAGCAGGGTGGTGCCTGTGAGAGCAAACCAGAGAAGCAGTTGAGGTTAAACACAGAGACAGGTTCTGCAAGGCAAACTGAACTCGTGCTCCACTGGGAGATCACAGAAAGATGAAATGTTCATAGTTGTCAGCGAGCGGCAGCTGTCTTATGTTGAGAGTTGCACCGAGGAAGAAAAGGAGACCCAAAGAAAGAAAAACAAAAGCAGTCGTATAGTTTTTGGCAAGCATACGATTCACTTTAGCATATTTTTGACAGTTGTTTTTGCTCAGAAAGAGGGAAGATTTTCTGCAGTCTGATTTATTTTATGTACTTTTTTTATTTTAAAGCGATCTCAAAGTGCCGTCGTCTCATGTGGAAGCACGATCATTAGTGAGTGTGCGTCAGGGGCATGGTCCCGACAGCATAAAGTTTATGTATATTATGGTCAAGCTATTTTTAGAAGTTTCTTTTCCCTGTTTGGGGAACAGATTTACATTTTGCATCTGTTTCATCTCATTTCACATGTTTTCCGCCTGGAGACGTGACAAGAAAGCAGCCAGGAAGCGCAGTTTACCTCCAAGCTTTATGCATATTCATTTAATGGAGTGCATACAGATAATAGCAGGAGTTATGATTAAGTGGAGCTGATTTCTGCTAGGTTTACTAGCTTCTTTTGCATGGGGTCATCCCTCCACTGCTAAAAAGCAGGTGTAGATTTGCATTGGTATATTTAAGAAAGGTTGTGGTGAGAGGTGTCACACAGAATATCATTTAGTTTAGGAAAGTTTTGGAAGTACATTCATTTTTGAGCTTGCTTGCCGCTGAATAATCCCACCACTGATCTGCACCTTATGAGGGCAGCCCTAGTCAGTGATTGCATAATTAGCTGCAGCATTAGTAAATCGGATGCTAATTTACACAAATTCCAGGAGTAAATTGAATTAAAAGAGCAATGCAAATTTGCCAAGTGCCTACCTGTGTGTTAATTTGACCCTGCAAACTTTAGCCTCCTAATGTTGGCTCTAGCTTAGGATATACTGAGATTCTCAATTTCTGTGACTGCAAAATGCGCCAGTATTATTTCCTGCTGATTTGGATTTGTTTTGTTGTTTTAGTTGTTGTTATTGATATGCTTTTTAAAGGGCCAGTTTCACATCTTAGGAGACATATTTTCACATTCCTGCTGACAGCTGGCTCAGAAGATTAATAACTGTCAAGGCTATAGGTTATGAAGCTACCATCAGCAGCTAGTTGGCTTAATGAACACATAAACCAAAAATATTTTTCTTTTTTTCCAACTGTTTGTTGTCCTGAGTCCACAGCGAGTATAAAAGATGGACATAGTTTCTGAAAAGCGAAGTCAGTGAAACCTGCATTATTCTTAATGGTAAAACTTTCACTTGCAAAATCTGTGTGAAAATAGTCCTCATCCCTGAGCTCTATAAACACTTTCTCGATGAGTTTATGGGCTCTGTCACTCTTTCCGGTTCGCACTGAATAAAACATTAAGTATTGTAAATTATTTGGTCATTCTGTGTGTCAGAAAAGAGGATTACTGGGGATATGCTGCCTAATGGCTTGCGATGGTCAACTCATTAGCCAGTGAGTGTAGCAGTTTCATAGTGAAATCCACCAAATGTCACATTTGGTTTCAAAACACCAAGAGGGTGATGGCAGAAATGTTCATCTCAAGGTGTTGCAAAAAAAAATAAATTAATTAAATCCCTCAGGTAAAAGGTGGTACAATCACCTCTAGCACTATTTATGGTGTACGGTTCATTGAAGTGGTTGGGCTGCTAAAAAGAGGTGGTGATAGGCAATTGAAACTTGTCCAAAGGGAGGCCTATTGGATATATCCTTGTTATCCTTGAGGATTAAATGAGGAGTTGTTGTTGTCCTGTATTTTTATGATTAATATAAGGTGTGCATAGACATATCTGTAGTTCTTACCGGAGCTCCCAACATATTTAATTGACTTATGTAATTCCACGTATATATATATATATATATATATATATATATATATTTTTTTTTTTTTTTTTATATATTCACCAATTTTTAGATGTATACCTGAGTTTTGTATTTAATCATACCAACTACACCGTATCAGTTTTTTTTTTTTTTATGGGAATGTCTTTTCTATTTGTTTTTTTAGTCTATGATTTGGCTTTATATACACAGTTATTTATGTGAATTTATGGTTGTATACAAATACTCAATCTTTGTGTACACAAAACCCATCATCAGTTTTGTAATTTTGTTAATGCTGATGTATTAATGACTGCTGCCACCTGTGTCCATCAAGGATTAGGTCCAGGACCACGCTTTATTGAGGGTTAAACCCACATGTGTATCAGAAATGCTCAGGAGAGCCATGGGTTGAGATACATCAGTTTTTTTTCTTTCTGCCATGTTTCATTAAATGCATTATAAATGTGAATGCTAAAGATCTCATTAATAGTTTGACATCAAGTACCTCAGCCACACAGTATTTGAAATGTCATGGCAGAAAGTTTCATTGCCTATGCTGGGAAAATATTAAAAAAAAAAAATACTGCCATTGCTCTCCCTCAGCCTCCTGGCAGTAGAATCTTTAGGTGGTACGAATCCCCTGGAAGCACAAGTTCTATAACACATAATTACCAGGTCCCAGTAGATCTTAATGGGGTGCATATGAGCCACCGTATCAATTCAAAAGCAAATGGTTAAGTTTGAACCAGGAATAAGAATGCTAAAATCAAAATAAATATAAACCACTGAGAATATTGTTGCTTTCTGTGAATATTATGGTAAGATCAATAGTTGGACATTACTTTATGACCACAGGGGGTTTCTGACTAATATTCTACTCAACTTGATAACATTAGCTTTTATACGTTATATGCCATGGAAATAACATTGAAAGCTGAGTTATTGGAGTGACTAATCAGATGAGCTATTACACACACATCCAGCAAATTCTTAGACCCATTTTTTCCATCCCACAAGGCCTGATTGTTTGTAAGTGAAACACCCTTTTAATGCTAATATTGCTGGGCGGTCTTAAAATGAAGAGACAAATTACTAGCATATTAGCTCTGATATTTTACCTCGAACATACAGAATGTCTTCTTCATCACAAGAGATAGTGAAGAAATGTTTTCAGATTGAAAAAAGGATGAAGATATTAGCATATGATCAGACTGTGCACAGTAACTGACACCACAGTGCTTTGTGTCGGACTTTCAATGACCACGCAGCGATTTCTGTGTTGCTCTCTCTTTCATATCTTTCACCGGGTGTTCAAGATTTTAATTATGCTGTTAACTGTAAATGAAATGTTTATTAGCGCATGCAGGAAACATAAAAATATGCCCTCCCAACCCCATAAATCCTGGCCAAAAAAAAAACAAAAAACCATGGCTTCCAGTGATGCTGCTGGGTGAGTTTGACCCGTCTTATCTATGTCATCTATGTCACCAGGAGGAAACATAATTTATTAAGCCTTACTGTATGAACGTTCTCTTAATCATAATCAATTAATTAAACTAGCAGGTAAGCCCTGCTAAAACAACTACTTGACAAAATCATGATGTGAAGCTGAAACTGGAGAAGCATATAGGCTTGTTCTAGCTACACATATGAAATTCAGCTTCTAGACTATCAGTTTTGTTTTTGTTTTCTTCTTTTAAACTAGTTTTCTATACCTATTAAAAAATACAACATAAAGCTATGTTTTCAGCTACTGCCTTCATGTTAAGCTAAGCTAACCAGCTTGCTCAACATTAATCTTCAACATCTGTAGGTCTGATGGAGGGTTTCTATTCAAATCAAATATATTGTAGCATATTCATCAGGTGACCACTGATGTGTGAAGTGACACTGATCACATGGTGTAACAGTTATTAAATGGTTTTTCCTAATAAAATTACATGAAAAAAATAATTGGAATGAACTGATCCTAGTAAACCAAACAGAAGACCGCTGATATGCGAAGTAATCTTGCCTACACTACACTGTGTAAATTGTATTTCATATCTCAAGTTTTCACTTTGCAGACTTTCCCTGTGTACTTGTCTTACAGCTGGTACCAATGATACTTGTCCAGCTCGGATGTATTTAATGAAGCAGGTTGTCACTTGTTGTCTGTGATGGAAGCTCCAAATATATCAAAGTCGCTGCCCTGTTACACACATGAAGATTCAAACATGTGGCTCGACTTTGTTTTCATGCGTATTTAAAGTCTACACATTTTAAGTATAGCGCGAGACTTGGGGCAAAATGGGAGGCTAAGAGATGGTCTTAAGACAAGAAAGAAATTCAGAAAAGTGTTGGCAGTAAATGTTGGCAGCATTATTTTAAAAAAACCTTGAAAAAACCTGGATATTGGTCGTGTCTGCAGGGACGCTTTATGACCAAAATCTGTTTTAGAATGAAATAAAACGACCTCTAGTGGTCGAAGACAAAAGTGTGTGTGAATAACGTATTTGATTTTCTCCGGCAAGTTCTGAAAAAATACGTTTATATGGAGTTCCTCAGATTTCTGAAAAGTCTACACAGACTAAATGTCACTGATGCAACCAGAAAAGTTAAAACAATAAAGAAATGAACTCTTTACTTGAGCGCTCAAAGCCATTTATGCAACATTCCTTATTCATACAAGCACATCAGTGTTTTGCCCTCGGATACTTTGGCCTGCCGACTATAGCCTGGGATTGAATTATCAACCTTTGAATTAATAGACTATTGTTCTACATCCTGAGCTATGGCAACATTACCTATGGAAATGACCACATGACACATGAAGCCACAGGTGTGAGCGCTCATTTTGGAAATGTATAGATAGGTTGTATTTCAGGGCCTGCAGAAACGATGGATACATTTGGATTGGAGGAAATTGTTAAAAAAAACATGAGTAAGGTTGTCAATCTTGTAAGGTGGGTAAGTAGATAAGCATATTTCATAAAATTCAAGCTATTTCTTCCAAGTTAGCTGTGCAGCTTATTTATGCCAACATGCATCTTCTCTTTGTTGTTTTATTTCTTTGTGGGTCGACTCTGTACCGCCTTTCCCTCTTAATTTCCTTTGGATGTGTAGTGCAGCCAGCGCTAAGTTTTAGCCACGCTGGAATCTACATTCTTGGAAAGAAATAGAAAGAGAAAAAGCACGAATAATCATGCTAATAGTTGGGCTAAAGTTGTCATGAAAAAGAATGAAACGGTAATGAGTCTGTTTGAATTTTATCTTTTCGCTGCAGGTTTGCTTTCCATTCATCTACAGTTATTGCATCTGTTTCATTTGAGCTGAGCGTGTCTTAAATCTATCCTGCTTAAAGCCAGCAAGACAGAAGATCTTGCCTGTGTAGTCGGCTCCTGTCAGCTGTCACCAGTTAAAGTCCTCTCCGGAGCAAATGAATGTGTTCATTTGTGCTTCAGCCATAATCTGCTTGTAGCCTGCTTGAAAGAAAGATGGTGGCCCGCTTCCAGTCAGAACACCAGTGTCAGAGGAGTCGGGCTTTGAATCGGCAAGGGGTCCATCATTAGGAGTAGTGAGCGAGGATGATTCCCAGGCAGGAAACAGTATCTAATGGAATTGAGTGGTGACTTGCGGCCCTGTGGGAGACTATGCCACAGTCTGTCTGTAATGAGCAGCGTAATGGCACGATTACAGCAGCACTTAATGACTCAGAAACGGCCACCACTACAGTGTGGACACCCTGCACTGTATATTCCTTCTTTCAGCTTATTAGACTGAACCCTGTACAATTACTGCACAGTTAAAAGGCAATCTCATTCACACAAAGTGATAGATATCTGTTTCTGATGCAACATATTCTGTCTAAAAGATCAGTCACACCAGGATTTCTGTGGATTTTGGAGCAGCATCAGTGATCAGTTTGGTTGATGAGGCAAACTAAGTAAGTAAGCGTAATTTTTGTAAATACACTTTTAGCACTTTGATGCATTATTCTTTCCATTTACAAATTGTGTACACGAGTAGAAGCTACAAATACCGCGAAAGAGTGGGGGAAAAAAGAGCTGTCTCACAGCTTTAAGTTTCTTCCATGCGCACTCTGCAGAAGCAAGATAAGATGAGGTATGGTGGTGAAGCAGAGATGAGGTATGGCTTGCAATCTCCCATCCACTCCAGATAAATTACTGTCGAGTTAGCAACTAAACTTTTCTTGCAAGGAGGCCCAGAAAGCAAGAGTCTGCCTTCATAGAGGAACTTTTCATATTTATTTTTAACATTATTTGGTAAATGGACTTTCATGTTTTACTTATTATTATTATTATTATTATTCTAATAATAATGAAATAAAAATTGACAGTCAAAAAAAGTAACACAGACTCACTGCATGTAGTTATCCCCTGAAGGCATGTTCTGGGCCAGGAAAAACCTCGAGAAAGATGACGCGGTGTCACCCTTCTGTGTGACCAGGACTTAGGCTTGTCTGTCTCTAAACTTGTCCAGTGTGGCACCTTAAGCTGCTGGAAAAGACAAGGCTGTACAAATTATCCACTCACTGTCAAAGGCCACTCTGCTAGCAAAATATATATTTTTTCTTTCACCTTTTCATTGTGCAATGATAGGTAAAGCTGCAATTGGGAAAATTATTTAAAAGACAAAAAAAGCAATAATTTAATAATAGACAGCCCTCACCTCACCTCAGGTATGCACTATGCTAGAAATTAAATCAGCAGAAACCTCTGAAGCTAAAAAACAAAGCCAACACAGTGCTAAAAGCTGCAGTTCCACTAATGGCCACTTCTCTTTGGCTTTAAAAGCAAGTCAGTCCCCATAGACTCCCATGTTAAAACGCCCACTGATGATTTACAGCATTAAGAAAACCACATTTACAACCTGATATAAAAATAATTTTGGTCTCTATAGATAGTTACTCTTTCATAACATTGCTAAGGGGGGTGGGGGGGGGGGGGGGGGGGGGGGGGGGGGGGGGGGTGGGGGGGGATTTTTTTGTAACAGCTCCACCTGTTTGCTGGTATTAGTGGCTTGGCTGCATTGATAGGCAGGTGTCCCAATACAGCAGGCTGGAGCAGCTGGGTCTCATCTCTGTTTATTGGAGTCTCTGAACTGGACCTCTTCACTGTGTGTGAGTTGTTGGTGTCATTTGGACCATTTTCAATGGAACGATCTGACTTCTATTATTGCTCTCTGTGTGGCACAGACAATCCACAAAGTTTTTATTTCATTTTTGGTGTAAAATTCTAGTCTTTTATGTATTACTTAGTACTAAATAGCCGATATCTATGTCTGTGCATTGCACCCATACAGTTTATGGATGAAACTTGTGAACCAAGTTTGCTAGTGTTCGCTGAGAACTTAACACCCCACCCTTTCATCAAAATATGGTAACTTCTGGCTCCAAAAATCTAACATTATGGTAATGCTAATGGTGAAGTTTGAAAAGTTTCGCTATTTGCTACATCAAATTGTCACATAATTTCGAGCCACTGTGTAGGCGTAATGAATGTCACCAGACATCTGGACGACACTAAGAAATGAGATGCACGCTGAATGCTGAATTATGCAGAGAATAATTTTAGATGCAGATTGTTTACTTGATGTCAACATGGATATTGACAAGGACAGAATGGGCCATAAAATAAGGGCTGCAGCCCAACACCGCTTGCTCGTAAACAGCTCCTGGCAGGGCTGTCTGAATATTTTAATTTTAGCTAACTGTGCAGGCCAACTTCTACAGGCCAATGTAGCAGCATCAAACTGATTTAGAAGTTTCAGAGGGATGTTTCATGTGGGACATGTTTCTTTTGAGAACAACTAAACAGCTTCATTTTTCACCAAGGATGCATCTTTATCAATAGTACAAGTATATGTGGAGAGTTTGTTCAAGTCCACTTTATTTTTTGTTGGAGTACATCAAAAAAAAAAGTCCTAATCAGTTTCTATGCAGCCAAAAACTTCCTGTAGTTTTCTTTTTTGTTATTAAATCATAGTTGTTCCTTTTGTAATAGTACAAATACAGGTGCAGTTATGACAGGTAAGATTAGGTGCACATTGCTGTGTAAATGTGGCAGCAGCTCTTTGGGGAAATCCACTTGACGCTGCCTAAGGATTGTACACGGCACAGCTAACACAATCGGATGTTATGTCAAGCAAAGGTACAATTTTCATTAACCTCCAGTGGAGCCCTGATTTCAATGTACCAGCCCCGCAATTAGTTAACTGTGACTGATTGACAAAGCCGGTGCTCCTCAGCTCTGATGAAAGAGTCAGAGAGGGAAATGCACTGTTGACAACTATGTTCAAACCTTCACGCACACCCCTTTAACCTTCAATGCTCTGATCTCCTGTGCTGTACAGTTCACTGTTTGCACAAGGTTTCTGAAAGCTGTAGGAAGGAAACACAGGCTTAATATGAGCCAGGTGCATAAAAAAGTTTCTAAGGGCTAAGACTGTCTAAAGACAACAGTGGCATAATGAAACTTTGAAGTAGGAACACACACTGGTGTCAATAGTTACTTAGCTACCAAAAAATATAAAAGTAAACTGATTTAAACTGTAATCTTGAACTTCTGACTGTTGCCAGTGGTGCATTTAACCAAAATTTAGGTTGGATGTGCCTCGTTGAAATTTAGTGCAGTATGTTCAAGTTTGAGAAGTGAATGTATTGTTAAAGCTACAACTGCATCAAGTGAGTCACATAATTTTTATTTCCAGAACTACATGCAACAAATATTAGCTACCCCCATTTACTTCATAAAATGTTAATTTGAACTCTCTTGTAAATTTTGTTTGACTAAAAAACACCACTATAGAGCTTCATCATCATTAAGCCATCATTTGAACAAATGTAGGTAAAAGTCTGGAAAATTTTCACATTTATAACCTAGAAAATACTGCTTTCTGACATATTTCCTGTTGTAATAGATTATATTTTAACCCAAACCACAATCTTTGCCTGTTTGGTACTTTTGGTACCTGAAACTAACACTCCAAGTCATCATTTGTAGTCACCAACACTAACCCTAAAACCAGCTATAACCCAGTGACGTGCAGTCAGGGGAGGCAGGTGAGGCCGTGCCTCACCTGTCATCGTGGAAATATAAAATTAAAAAATAAATTAAATGGTTATATTCATTCAGTGATTTGTATTTTAAAGTTCTTTTCCATTTAACTACACCATTTTTAGATTAGTTTTTTCAAAATCGCTGAATTTTCGCATTTGCCGGTCAAATACTAAGAGACGAACGGTGAGGCACCAGCCCGGCGAGCCGCACCACGGATTGCGCAATCCGTGGTGCGGCTCAGTATAGTCATTGCCAATGACTACTAACTGTGCTGGCATGCTATGCAGTGAGACCGGATTACTTTCCCTTTGCATGTGGCAATTAAAATGTTCTAACACTTTTACTATATGAACTAAATTTCTATATTTTAGCTGGTGTATATAATGCACAGTTTTTTTTGTTGTTTTTTTCATTAACAACTGTATGTGTGTGTAATGCATTCTTGTGTTGAGCGATCATGAAACTGCTGCGAAGAGACACTAGGTGAGGCACGCAGTTCTCGTGCCTCATGGTAGGGGGCGCTGGTGATCCCAGGGACTCTACGACTCCTCGGCGGCAAGCTACCATAAACAGTTAGCAAGGCCAGTTAGTTTTTCCTGTTGCTTGGCCTTATGTTCAACATGGAAGATTACATAACTCAACTGAAAGAATTTTCTAAACTGGACTTTCAATCGAAGCAGAAGATAATAATTAAAGGAAGACCAACACCGGAGCTAAAAGGTTTGCTTCAGACTATGTTAATGTTAAACAAAACAACTGTTGCCAATCAAATGGTGAATAAGCTATATGTTTGTAAATCTGATGTGATGACGTCAGTGCCTCACCAGTCACGACCCTCACCGCACGTCACTGCTATAACCCTAGCCAGTCAGGTATGTCATCTTTTTCTTTTAATCAAGGTATTCTCCCAAGTCTAATCATTCAGACTGACAAAAATTATTCAAATATTTTCCAAAGCATAGAATTTGATATGACATACTGTCAAAGGCATTTTGGACATCTTATTTGTGATATCTGGACCTAGCATAGCAATAATTTCTAAGCAGGAATGTTACCATTCCAGTAGCAAAAGATTTACCTTCACCACAGACTTTGACACAGTCTATTTGTTCAAGTAGGCTACGTATCTATCAGACAATGATTAGTGGTGACTTGCTGTCAAGCCAGTTCTGAGGCCTTTAAAAAAACCCAATGAGCTTTTGCTTTACTGTCTGGAAACTGCGTGATCCGTTTGGGGTTCCCTTTGACAAAAGTTTCTCAGAGAAAAATGAGTGAATAAAAAGTAAAGATACAGTACATTTACCATTCGTTCATAACTTTTTGGAGTTGTGTAGTGCAACATTAATGTGTGGTTGTCACAAAATCCCATTGCATATCTGGCCATCAAAAGGGATTTTTGGCTGCACTGCAATCCAGAATAAGGCTCTGGTGACATGACTCAAATTCCCCGTTCTCCATTTTCACAAATGTTAGTGGGAAAGGGATAATGACCGGTCTGCAGAAGATATTTATCATGCTGATAAACTTCATCAATGGGCTGAAATGCAGCGTGAAGTAGCTCATCAGATGAACGTGTTTGAGCGCTCTCTGGGCGGTCACTCTTCTCTCACTAAACTCAGCAGTCTGAGGCGGCTGAGTGTTTGCATCACACGCAGCTTCAAGAGATGCCGGGCTTAATGTGGCATGATTTGCATACACAGTTGTGCAAGACTTTCTTTTTTTTTTTTTTTTTACATTGAGGGTCTGTTTTAAAAATAGAGCCTGCATCTTCCATATTGAAATTAAAGGTGCACGCTGCTCTAAATGTTCAGTCTATTTAGATTCTCCATCTGTGCTCATATAGACATTCAGTGGTGCAAAAGGTTGTAAAGGCATCCAGGTTGACATTTGAATACACCGCCTGTTTCTCAATTCTCTCCTGTAGCCTCTTTTCTATGGCATTTCAGCAGACTTTATATTGAGCTCGTGCACCTTGCACCTGATCGATATGTTATTGCAGCATTGTCAGGGACATATCTGCCATTTAGATTCCAGCTAGGCAGCATGACATTCATCCCTCCTTGCCACAACTGGGGTCAGGGAAGTTTTTTTTTTTTTCCCTTCCAAAATTGGAAATCTCTGAAGGTGTCATCACAGTTGTATAAATAAAGCCGAAGCGCCATATGTTTAAAGGTTATCACCAAAATCACCTAGACGGAGACTTGCTGGAGGGGCAGAAAAGTGAGGTGGTGCCTGCCCTCCCTGGAAATGAGAGAACGCAGCATTAAAAATCCTTTAATTTGTTAATTGCTAGAAACGATTTCCCCAGCCAATTATCCAAATGCCATACTGAAACATTGCAAGACTTTGCTGAAAGTGCTTGTTATCGTGCCTTATGCATTGGTAATAGCAAAGTAGGGAGTGCAAATTGCTTTTTTTTTTTTTTTCTCTTTCCTCTCAGTATATTTAAATTGTTCAAGCTGCCTTTCCCGTTTATCTTTTATGCTCACTGATCTCCTATTGTGTGAAAAATATCATTCTTCAACAACTGTAGATCTGTCTGTGTGAGCATAGCATAATGGCATGCTGAGAGAAATTGCAGTGATGTAAAATTCAGTTATACTGTTATTGCTAGTTGTCATAACAGTAAACATGCCACATTTATTCTTTTTCACTGAGACTTTTTTCACTTAATGCTCTGCATGAGTTCAGCAGCTGACCACATTAACAGTTACATCAGTCGTATTTTTCTGAAATTAATGATATATTTTTTTTTCTTTTTACAGCGTGTAAATCGGAAAATATGGAGGAAAAAAATGTTACCAAAATGCTACAAATGTGCATATTTGCGTCTCTTTTTTTACATGGCCTTTTGATCTGTTTCTTTGTGTTGAGACTTTCTGAGACTTTTCAGGTTAGACAAGAATATCCTTCTAAATCTGCAATAAGGCGATATGCACTGGTGCTACATGCAGGCAGCTTTGAATGGTGAGATTGACAGTTCCTAGATTGGGGAAAGCATGTCTCATTTTTGATTGGCATCATGACAAAATGTTTAAAAGCTCTTTTTTCCTGCTGCTTCTTCCTCTGAAAGCTCTTTATATACACTGTGTGGGCTCCGCCGTCTCTGCTGCAGGTCAAACTAATTCTGCATTTGTTATATTTGAGGAAATTGCTGGCAGATTGGAGGTAAAGTGCTTGTAGCAGAAGATCAGGAAGGTGATCCTAAGGGTTGAAGAGAGCATGTGAATACAAAAGAGATCGCAGCGTGGTCGTGCCTCAAATTTGAGGTTTTAGTGTTGGTCGCATTAATCCCTGACACCAATAACCTATGATCTGAGCCAGCTTCGGCCTCCTTATGGAGGTATTTGTAGATATAAATCTTCACAGTGGTGGTGTCACATTTAGGAGATTCACAGGACATGTTAAAGTAAACCCTTTGCAAAGTGGAAAAATCGTTTACAGTTTCCTTTGTCGGGTAAAATGTATGCCTGCTGTACATTTTAAAATGCCGTATAAATATCAACGTGTTATCTTGTTCAGAGGAAATGTTAAGAACTGCCAAAGGGTAATCTAATTATCTATCAGGTGTTTTAAAATATTCTGTTTTTTTAAGGCAATTAACATTTTTTAGGGAGATGGTTTATTTACTTTTATTCCTGAAAATGGCATGAGAAGGCAAACCAATCCTCATTTCACTGCGTTACCTGGAATAGTTAATTGTATCCTATAAAACTTTGTCTACATGGTGTTTTGAAATATTGTAATTTAAAGAAAAAAGTTGTAAACTTTCATATATATTTATATATATTAAACTTCCCCGTAGAGCTGCAGTGAGAGCTTGGTCCACAGTAACTCGGACTCATTTGGAGTGGGAAGTGGACCCCACAGGGCCGCCCTTTGTTACTGATTTCTGAATCTATAGGCATAGCCTAAAGGAACTTCATCAGGTGGTGGCCTCCAGCTTCCACTGGGGCAGTTTGCAAGCAAGCGTGTAGGTGGTGGGACTAAGAATCATCTCCTCCAAGTCTGAGACCATTGTTCTCTGCCAGAAAAGGGTGGAGTGCCCACTCTGGGTCTAGGATGAGATGAGTGGAGGACGTTAAGTATCTCAGGGTCTTGTTCATGAGTGAGGGCGGTGTGGAGCAGGAGACTGACAGATGGATTGGTGCAGCATCTGCAATGATGCATCAATGATGGGAACACTGTACCGGCTTGTGAAGAGAGACGTGTGCATGAAAGCAAAGCTGTCAACTTACCTTTGAATCTATATTCGCACCTCCACCTACGGCCATGAGTGCCGATAGTGACCGATATTTTTGAGCTGGGAACAATTTAAATGGCTGATTAACGTGCTATATCAACAGACGAAGGGGAGCCTATCGAATAGCTCTTAAAGCTAAAAAGAATGAAGACTAAAATTGACATTCTGCATCCACCAAACTTTCGTAATCAAGGTGCTTTGTAATAGCTGACTGACAGGCTTACTATATAAATACTGTTTCACTGAAGAAACTCACAACCAGGTTATTAAGCTAGAAATCTATCAGCCGTTCTTGATTTCTCCTATTGGCATGGAGCTCGGAATATGATTAGAATAACAATCTAACAGAAAGGAATGTGATTTAAACGGATTTCATGGAAAAGCTGCTGATTTGAATTTCTGTGTTGCTGGAAGAGATTTTTTTGGTTTGCTCATAAACTAGTTTGTCTTTTGCTTTGTGACATTGTGCATGGCATTAACATGCAGTACTGAAAGCTGTCATCAGAAGATGATAAATTATGGCCATAAAAAGCTGAAACAGTCCAAATATTAGGAACACTTTTTAACATAATGTTGAAGTTATGTGCTAATGCCTTCACAGTTTATAGCGCTTGTTTAGATTGTGTTTTAAGTGTGTATATTTTATCTTTTCATGGTAGAGACTTCACTTGCAATCGTGGATGCAGCAACGAGTGTTCATGGACAATAGCTTTAGTGTACATGAGCCCATGCATCTGCAGGGATTTCCACTGCATATTCATGATTATTAGTAATACAGTGCTGCCTGAGGGTCTGAAGATCGTAGCCATACTAGCACTAGTTAACAGCCTAGTTCTTTGCATGGGAAAATTTCTCTAATTTAATGTCTTTAACTCTAATATAATATAACATGATAAAATTCCCCAACTTTTGTGATTTTACATTACGGAAGCAACTAATTGCCCATAGAGGCTCAAAGAGAGTTGTGAATCCCTCCTCATCTTTACATCTGAAAAAATCTGCCTCTCTGGGATGTTCTTTTTTGTACACAATCATGTTAATAATTAACCACGGAGGTTTGTAAGTTAAGACATTTTTTCTTCCCCCCAAGTGTTTTGTTGTCATGCACCCTTTTTTTGTTGTTTTGTGTTTGTTTTCTATCACTGTCAGTGAAATGTGTTGGAAATTAGGTTGTAGAAGTATTTGAAATGCTACATGCAGCCTGCCTCCCTCTCCCTTTCTCTTTGCTCTCTGCTTCTGTCCCCCCCCCCGCAGCCCCCCTCGCCACCCCCCGCCCCTCTTTCTGCTCTACCATCTGTAATGAGCTAAGCAGTGGAGTGTAAGCAGCTTCTTAGATAATGAGGCACAACTCCCAAGGGAGTCAAGCTGGGCCCACAACTTTAATATTCCATTGCGCCGTCCCGAAAATGAAAGCAATCAGAATGGAGAGACTGAGGAGAGAGACGCATTTAACTTCAGCATCAAGAGGAGACACCTATCTGTGTTTGAATCTGTAGCTGCCATCCGTAAGCACATGATTTAGGAAAACAACTTGATAGTGCAAATAGTTACTGCTATTGCCCAAGCGAGGGATATAAACTGCTCTGAGCCAGTATGTTTGAGCCTGTTTAAAACAAAACTGCTCCAATAGCCGCCCAAACCACAGTGCATCAATTTTTCATTACACTCTCTTCAAAGTAATGTCACGTTTTGCATCTACTACTTAACAAATGGCACTAAATCCATTTCAAAAAGTCCCTAGCTGCAGTGCAGTCTAGCTATATAAACGCTATAGGTTATTTTATGGTAGGAGATAGCGGCTTGGCAGTCTACTTCAGCTCTGAGAGCAGAGACCTCTCTAGCATTTCTTGGAGGATATCTCCATAATAGCCTCATTATTCAACCGTGAGCCCACAAACACTCAGGCTGAAGTAATGAGCCCCTCACTAGTTGCTGAGTATCACCTTTTTCGCAAGAGGTTGCATGGAGAATGCATCCTGATTAGAAGTGCTGTTTAGCTTTTTTTGTTGGAGAAATGCTGTGAAACTCACAATTTTCAATTTTGCTTTTTTGATTTTAATAAAAATCAAGAATAGGTCATTCAAAGAAATAAAGCAGCCTCAATGTTTCATGACTCAGACTAAAGTGTTTTGGAAAATAATAGCAATAGTTTACTAATGTGTGAAGTTGGACGTTCAAGACACTCCATCAAGTCCAGTAAATAAAAGTGTCACAAAAAACCCTTAACGGACCTTTTAGTCACATACAGTCACTAAAAAGTAATACCATTACTGCTTCCCCCCATAAAGATTACATTTGACAGCAATTCTAACAGGCATTCAGGGGGGGAAGAGTTAAGAACTTAGAGCGTTGTTGCATTTTGGTTTGAGAAATTGTTACAAATTTTTAACTAGGATCATCCTCCACAGGACTGTTTTTTATCTTCTTCTTTTTTACTGGAGCCAGAAGTGACCGTGTTCCTGATCAGCTAATGCTAGGCTTGCTTGATTAGAAAGCTGCATCTATTAATTGCATGGGTGCAACATACAGACACACATAGCTCTTGATTAGGTGCATATGGTCAGCTGCTCATTATAGCAAGCATCTAATCAACTCGGTGCATTTATGCATGTAAACATGGTCAAAATGAAGTTCAAAGTGAGCATCAGAATCAGGAAGAAATGTGATTTAAGTGACTTTTAACGTGGCGTGGTCCTTGGTGCTAAACAAGAGATCTGCTGGGATTTTCCCACACGACCATTTCTCGGGTTTCCAGAGAACGGTCCAAAAAAGAGAAAATATCCAGTGAGTATCAGTTCTCTGGGCAAAAATGTTTTTTTGATGCCAGGTCAGAGGACAATGACAATACTGCTCTGAGCTGATATGAAGGCAACAGTAACTCAAATAACTACTCATTACACCCAATCTGTGAACGCACGACACGTTGAACCCTGAAGCAGCGTTAGTTTAGCTTCAAACTCTAAAATTTAAATCCTAAACCAAACTAGCAGAGATAAATGACTGCTTATTCACTTCAAGAAATGAAAAGAGCCAATATCAGTGAGTTTACAGACACTAAATCTGAATCCACTGCATCTGGGCTAAGACCAAGATGGCACCAGCACGCCTGCTAATGTGATGCACAGCTATAACAGCATCACAGTTTAATTAATGATCATGGTTCTGTCTTTTGGCTTTGTCTAATCCTCAAGAGAATGTCACACTTCCCACATGACAAGAGATGCTCAAGTCATCTCACGTTACCCCCCCCCCCCCCCCCCCCCCCCCTTTTTTTTTTTTTAGGACTAGAAGTGCCAGTAATTTACATAATCTGCCCTCGTGTAAGCATCCATTAGCACTCTTCCCTCTGTGTGTGTCATTTTGTGAGTGCCTAGCTCTGGCTGTCTTGGAGTTGTAGTTGTGTAAAATCCAGAGTCCCTGCTTTCCACCTGTGTCCTGGCATAGCAGTAACATAACGGATAGTGCCGCTGTCAGGGCTCCAGGCCCTCCCTATCCATGATAGATACCCTAACACAGACTCCCGCTTGTTGTGCCTAGGGTTACTGAGACAAACCTGAGGGGATCCTAATTAGCCTGTAGTCGCTCCGGCGTGTTTACAAATGCAACAGAACAGCATCCCACTGGCTCTCAAGTACACACATATGTACTCCACAGTAAGTATGCTGTATATGATAGCAATATACTTGCAGCTAATCATAGCTCCTACAATTTTAGGGGATTTTTTTGCCTTTAATGTGACTTCATGAACACACCTCACTCTCCTCACATCATGTACCAAACACACCCACCCAATTTGGTGGTCTGTATAAGCCACAGAATTTCCCCGCCTTGCATCGCTGCCTGCTGCTTCATCCCCTCCACCATCCCAGCATCCAATTATCATTCCCGATTTTGCCGGGAGTGATCAGCTCAGATCCTAGATGCAGAACTCTAATTGTATATATTTTGGTAACTCTATGATAAAAAAGAACCAAAAAGCAGCTAATCAAAGTATTTCCATGTATATGCCCATTTCTTTGTTTACATATTTTGTTTTGCTCTGTGGTTTGACCCCTCAGACAGTTTCAGAGTCCCATTAAGGCTTTTTTTTAAAGATCCAAGCACTTTTCTGCTTTCAGTTTACCTCAAGATGTATAACTTACATCCCCTCTGATCATCAGGAAAAGTAAAAATTGTGTGAATTTGAATATCCTGTTTGTTACTTGCAATCTTTTAGAAATTATTAAGTCTTTAACGTCTTTGGCTGAATTCGTGCTTTCTGATCAGGGTGAAAACACTCACATCATTAGGTAAATATTATATTCTTTGAAGAGAGGGATGTTTTCCCTTTTAGGTCTCACTGTCTACGGAGCTCCACCCTTCAGTCAAATCTGGTCACTTCTGTCTTCATACAAGTCAACAAGTGACAGTTAAAATGCCAAACATGAGCCACAGCATAGCTGCTTCTTTTATACATTCTGAACCACGTCTGTTGCAAAAACAATCACGTCTCAGTTTTCTTTGCCCTGTTTCATCTCACTGTTCTCCTTGCTGTTGCTGTCTCAGTGACACTGCTGTGGGCAGTGCAATCATGATGCATGATACATACACCTTAGGCATCTTAATGTTTTTATACAGTTAGTTCTCCTTATTATGCATCTCCTCCTTCATTTTTGACCTTAACTTTCACCAGGTTTCAAATGCTCTTTGAGAAAGGCTAAGTGGAATAACACCCTCCTGTAGACTGCACTGCTGTCAGATGTTACGCTTTTGTACCCTTTACCATAGTGTTTATGCATGGCTTGCTAAATTAGCATCCTTGAAAGTTCTTGCATACCTGTTATTAAACAGCAAAAATGCATAATAACTAATCATGCTTTGCTTAAATAGGAGCAGTGGTAGAATGCAACTTTGTATGTTTACTGAAGTACACACCTTAAGTATTGCTTTGTCACTCAGCTTTACACAACTACTCTGTGACATACTGTCCTACTGTATGCGTTCCATGCCATTTATTTTAAAGCTTTAGTTACTTCATAGTTTGCAGATTTCCAAAATAAAAATCTAACAAATAATTCTGTATTATTATAGCTAAAGCAATATACACAGTAATGAATCAATAATTATTGTCCAATAATACAGTGTATATGATTCTGCTTTTGCTTTAGGTACTTTAAGTACATTTTGATGCTGCAGTCTTTGTCTTGTAACTCCGGTGGGATTATGTCTAAATACTTACTACTTTGCAGAAAAGATGTTTAGTACAAAACAATTTTCAGGCTCTTGTGGATTGGCAGTTTTATGTTATATCACCTGCACTGGAGCACAGGGCTGCACATAAGCCTCAACATATGCCCAATCTTTACAGCACCAGTGTAAAAAAAACAAAAAAACACCCGTGTTTACCATCATGTCAATCAGTAGGAATATGGTGAACTCACATGCAAAAGTGTACGTCATGCCACCCCTCCCAAAATGTGCTTCCATGTCTGCAATAACACAAGAGGGGCACACTGGGGAAAACTCTACTACTTGTGTTTAAAACAATGGATGGATTATCAAAGGTTCAGCTGAAGTCCTACTGCATTGTAGTTCAGAAGGCTCTCTACACCAATACATCAGCAACATGTTTTCTGCAGAAAATATTACATTAAAGGAGAAAATGTACCAATTTGCAGGTTCTTTAAACAGCAGTGTGAGCAGCCCTTAGAGACAACAGCTTGGGCACACACAGATATACCCACAATCTCACTAAATGTATGCTCAATCATGCATCTCTCTGCTGTCACATGTACTTAACAAAGCGGCCCATCATTTATTGTAGATTAATCCTCGTTCCACACAGTGTCGGGACCTGCACTTTACCTTGTTTTATCGTCATTAAAAGGGAAGACATTGAAGAGCTGAGGAGCATGCGGGACGAGGACAAAAGAGCAGTGAGGCGAAGATATATCCAGTAAAGGGCGATATTGCACGTGGAGGCAGAGAAAACAGGGCAGGGTAAAGAAAAGTGAAGGAACCTTTGACAGATGAAAGCTACTGTGGATTTGACTAGGATACAGAAGGTGAAGACACACAAAGAGAACAAGCTGTTCCAGGTGAGATTTTAATGCTTTGCTATTCCAGCAGCTCTGTAATATGTGATGTTAGTGTAGGTCACAGGAACAAAAAGGAGAAGAAAAAAAAAACACAGGATGTGAAGGCACTGTATGAAAGAAAAGAAACAGGTGTACGGGTATAAAAACAGAGAGCTACAGAGAGATTGAAGTTTCCCCGTTTAATGAACCCTCTAGCACCAGCTCTGGCCTCCACGCTGCACCCAGAAGCGCCTGCCCTTGCTGTCAAGACCATGTCCGAGCTGTGCAGAGCAGCAGTGACAGCTGTACCAAGCTTCACTTTGAAGTCCAGAGTGCAGCAACAGGGTAGATAATGACCCCGCCAATCTCCTCCCAATGCCCTGTCTGCTTTCCCTGGCCTCTGTGCGGGGTAAAAAGGAAGGCCTAATGAGCATACTTTTTTGAACAACTTTCACTGAAGGCAAATGCATTAATTCTTGATCCGCTGCCACACTTTATAGTGCTCAGTCTTGCGAGGGAACGAGGATGAGTCAGGGTGAGAAGGAAAGTCACTAATGCATGTTTCAGGAAAAAAAAAATACATAGAGTGGAAAAGACAGGACAGAGAAATGCTTGGATAGTGAGAGAGATCTGCATCTTTGTTGAACAGCATGACACAGAGCAAGAGAGACAAGGCTGAGAAGCACAAGTGACTGCTGGACTTAATGACGTGGAGGTAAATAAGCTTCCGTCTCCTTCCCAAACAGTTAAAGGCGGTAGCTGTCCGATATCTGGTGTAATTAATTAATGTTTACCTGCTTAAAGCCCCAATCCAGGTGCCGCCCAAGGATAGAAGTTGAATGCTTCTTCATTTGGCCTGTCAGGGTTACAAAGAGGAGAGGTAATCCAAATAAGCTCTGCCAAGGACAGCTGCTTCATCACAATTATAACAAGGTGTCTGCCTGCTGCATCCATACCAGAGGCACTTCAAAAGGGTTGGGGCTAATCAATCTGTAGCACTTCCCGCCAGCGGCGGTGGCTTCACTTTTCTCCAGCAGATGTTTGATGAGAACTAAAGTTCCAAACAATGTTCCATTAGTGAGATCAGGTTCAATGTGGCAAAATTGAACCATCACAGTGAAATAATTCCTCATAACAAAAAGCCTCAGGGAGATGTGAGAGAAGAGAAAAACCAAGTTATTGCTGTCACCGTTGTGTTTAAATGGTGACAGATAATAGCAATTTTTGTAGGTTTAGACTGAACTAATTTTTTACTCCCATTTCCTCTGGGGGAGGACATATACAATTACTTTCTTCACCACAGAGGTAGCAATCAGTTCATGCTGTTTCTTTGGCAGTTTAAACTGCCTGGCATGTTAGCATATCTTCCAACAACAGGTTATCTACCATATTGGCCTGTTTCCTCCTGTTTGAGTCAGTTTTTATCTGAGTTTGTTTTGTTTTTTTTTTCCTGTACATCTGATGATGAATGGTCTGCTAACGCCCTGAGAGATCCTTACCTGCAAGACACTGTATATCACATCAAAAGCAAACAAAACACGAACACGCTATCAAATCCAGCAGGAATTGTGCCGTAGGGTCCATAGATCACACTATTTTAAGGCACACACATTTCAGACAGAACAAATAAAACTGTGCCCCGAGGGAGGAACCAGTATGAAATGTCTCAAAACAGCTGCTGCTTTTATACTCTCTGTAACCATTGTTTATCGCCTGCCCAGCATAAATTAACTGTGCCCATTGCCTCGCATGAATTTTAAAGTTGTGGTCTTTTGTACTGGATACTCAAGCGTGCCATCAGGACAAGTAACAATACAAGATAATTCACATCAGCTGAGTGTGTTTATGCACCTGGTTTGAACAGCTGTGTGGGACTTTTTTTTTTTTTAAACGCAGCCACTTTAAAGAAGCATAATGTACATTATAATAACAGCTTCAACATCATTTTGATGCAACACTGGATTGTAATGAGAAAAATGCTGCCTCTCCACACCCCTTTCTAGACATTCTGTGTATATAGATTTAAATTTGGCAGATCTCACGTTCAAGGCAATCTTATTGACTGTGTTCTGTGTGGCTGCTATTTTTAGATCTCTCACTGAAACGCATATTACGTCTCCTTGTACTTGTACCTCTCTGATGAATGCTGGAGAATGAAGATCCTTCAAGTTGATGTTTATTTTCAGGAAGTGGAGGTAGTAGGGAGCCAAATCCAGTGCATGGTTCCAGGTGGTAAAAGTTTTTTTTAAGTCCACATTTGGACAGCTGGGGAGTTATCAAAGAGAGACTGTGAGAGAGAAACGTGGAATCAGTTCATCCTGAATAAAAATCTATAGGAGAATTCTGTAACTGCAAAGGTGGCAGTTGTCCATCTCCTGCCTCTAGTGAAGCAATCAATAGCCAAAACACATAAACCAGTTGTGTTGTTCTGCACAATTGAGATTCACAATACATTATTTGTCAATCTATCCCCCGGATCCATTTTCTTCCACTTATCCAGCTCAGGGTTGGTGGGCTGGAGAACATCGCAGCTGGAATAGGGAGAGGGAGAGCTGGAATACACTGTTGGGCTGGTCAGTCTGTTGCAGGGCTAACACAGACATACAGACAACCACTGACACATTCACACCTACAGCTAATTTAGAATCACCAATTAACCAACAGCCACGTCTTTGGACTATGGGAGGAATCTGGAGTACCTGTAGAAAAGCCATGCAGACACAGATTACTTGTTATCATAGTAAAGATGTATCTACATGTACTTATTGTTTTCAGTACTTTGTGTTTTAACATGAATCAGAATGGAATTTTTTTATGCTCTGGTGAAATGAGCCAGAGATACTTATGATATCACCAGTCTGGACTGAACCATTAATTATATGCCAGGTAGCTTTGTATGCATGTAGTAGAAGTATAACCAACAGACAGAAAAAAAAAATCTCTTTTGAGACCTTAAAGCCAATAGTTTGATGGCTCTCCCCTTATTCATGTAGAGGCTTCAAATAATGCTGAAATAGCTGCCTGGAGACTTTGCCAAAAAGTGGCAAGACTTGCTTCTAGAAGGACTTTGCTTAAAGAATTTGGCTCAGGTATAAATCGGGTTAGGGTTACTACCTATGAAGACTTGTGCCTGTCCTCCTTTAAAAAAACAACCTCATAGGTTGTTTGTGCAGTCCCATATTTATAACTGTTATCTACATCTTAAAATTAAGCGACCGGTGATCATACATGAAAGGGCGTATGAACAACATGTTCGGGTTTCTCCATCAAATTCAAAAGAAATATGTAAAAATGAATGTTCTCAGATTTCTGAAAAGTCTATTGCATTAGATGCCACAGAAGTGGACTGGTTCTGATATAGTGTGCTTCAGTCACACCCATTCATACAGGCACTTCAATATCTTGACCAAGGATTCTTTGGCATGCAGACTGGAGCAGCCAGGGCTCAAACCACCAACCTTCTGATTAGTAGGTGACCTGCTCTACCTCCTGAGCTACAGCCACATTACACTCTGACATGATTAAAAAATGATCTGTCGTTTATGTCACAATATCAGGTTGTATTGTCTCCTGCCACCTATAGGGGCGCTCATGCTCATCCTATGACCACACCAAACAAACTCAGACACGTCTTAAGCAAACCAAGTAGTTCATTTCCCTCAGTAGCTGTAAGGTGAAAATAGCTCTGTGTTCTCAGTGCACAGAGCTGAAGAGACCGTTCAGCAGGTTGACAGAGGAATGCAAGAATGGGAGCAATGGTATAGACAAGAGTACACTGCAGACCAGAATTTTACATTCAAAAGCTTTGCAAAACAAGAGGTTTCAAGGCAAAAAAAAAAAAGTTAAGCTTATGGTGGTACTCATGCCAGTATGTCAGCTCTATAAAGTGTCCCAGAGCAAGACTCAACACCCTCACCAGCTTATCCAGTCCTCCAACTAAACAATCACAGTGCAGTTTGTTTGTTCAGTCTATAACAAGTGTTTCTGAAATGACCTATGTAACCATTCCAAGCAACATATAGAAGTGCTTCTACTTCCAAAGTCTCAAAAAGGCTCTTTTAACACTCTGTAGGTTTGGAGATGCTCCATCACATCCAATTTTTCGACCAATAGACCAAGGTCATCTTCTGTCATGCATTTAGTGTTATTTTCACATTCTTTCTAAAGGTTAAGCACAAAAGCTACATGCTCGAAACTTCAGTTTTGTAAGTTTCTAGAGAGCAGTTCCATCCTGTGTAAGGGTGACACCAGACACAGCAGACATTTTGCAAGAGGTGGTCTTCCAATAAAACCAAAGTATGTCGCAGAAAGTGCATCCATAGGCAGAATACAATGCAAGCTTGGGTAGTTTTCTTTGGGAGGACAATTTCCACCAGTGCTAGCTAATCCTGCACTCCCCTCACCTTCCTTTAAAGTATATAGTGAAAACAGAATTTCCCAAAGGGGATCAGTGAAGTATCACATTGTAATTATCACTATCAGACACCCTGAGAAACCCAATGAAACTGCAGTATAGCCTGCGGAAGTCAGGGAAGTATTTTTTTTGTCAACTCCACAACCATCTCCATTATCAAACTTACTTCCTTATCAGTCTTTTTTATTTGTTGAGCTGCATTTGGACAGACTGCAAATGCTCCGCTCCACAGTGACTGAAGCTGAAACAGGCCCTCTGGAAAGCCTTCTGCTCCCAAGTCTCCACACTACTCAACATATGTGGCAATAGATCAAGCACCTGTTTCAGCCCATCACATCTGCGCTCAAACCTCTGTGGCTCTTATCTGGCCGACAGTTACAGATGACCATGCATCCGAAAGCTGATACAGATGATGAATGAATGAGTCAACTCTGTGTTGCATTCCCTCTCTTCCTGTCTTCAGATGAGCAGTGCAGGGAGTTATTATTAAACCGCAGTATCTCTACAGTCTGTCCAGTGGTTGAGAACATTCTGCTCTGATTAAATAAGCTGAGGAGCATCACACACGCACACACACACACTACCCACTCTCGCTTCATTTCCTACTCTTTCGTTTTCTTGTACTCGTCTTTGTCATAGTCTTCAAGTTTTCTTTTCATTAGGCCCGCCATCCATAAAGCAAAAGCCAGACTTGGGATCTTCAGAGCTGGCACGCCAACACTTTGCTGTCTTGACAAGAACTCAGAGAGCGAAGCAAAGGGAGGAACATTTACTCATTCTGTTTGCAGCAAAGGGGATGGGCTCCCTCCTCTGCACTCCCTTTGATTGTAATCCTATCTAGGCCAGCACAAGACACGGGAGACTTCATTCCCCGAATCTTCGTTTGCATGGATAAACAGAAGATGGGTTCCAACCTTACAGAATGTTTTTTGTCTTTCAGCAGATTTTCTAAGTGCTTCTTTGCATCCTACGATAACTTCACACAGATAGAAGTTGTTCATTGTCATTTTGTTGTTGCTGCAGGCTATAATCTTATTTTAAAGCAGCATGCTTCTTCTGCTGCTGCCAAAAAGGCTATTTTTAGATAAATTATGTTTATAGGTTCTTGCTGTGCTGGTGCTACTGGTACTAATGTGCATAAAGAAATGTAAATATACATCTTAGATGCTTCATAAACAATAAAAGCTGAGGTAAAAATCCAGAAATTCTCACCTAGGCCAAGCGAGACAATTTTCAAATCAGTCAGTAGGAAATTCCCAATACCTGAGACAGTTTATGTCTGAGGCTTTTGTTCATCAAAAAATAAATCTAATCCAAAGCAGTGCAACATGAAAGTATAAATTATTCATAAATACACACTGAACGATCACAAAAGGCTTCTGTGGCTGGGAGTGCTGTGTAATGAGTATTCTCATTATTTCTCTCACCATCATCATTACAGCCTGGGCACCACCCTGACTTACTGATCTGCAGTGGTTCGCTTTCAAGTTGGGTTTCTCTCAGAAAGTCAACATTGCAGTGATGGGAGTCTGCACAGTAGAAGCCTCAGTGTTTGCCGTATTGGTGTCTGATCTCTTTAGCAGCTTCTTCCTCCACCTGACAATGAAGTCATTTAAAATGTAATGAAGAGAAGATACAAGTCAATCTCACGCACAGCAGGCAAGCGCAATCACTGGAGCGTGGTTTTATCATGCTTGTTCAGTGCACCCCTCGTGCATAAGATGCGCAGTGCAGTTGCATGCATCAGCATTGCCCTCCTGTTTGGGAAGTCTCTTCCTGAGTGTCACTGTGCTGGTAACAGTGTGCTGTGACATGCCTCTTCATCAGACTTGCCCTACTTAGCAACAGTACAGGCCTAAGTTATACAACATCCTAAAGAGCTCACTCTGACATCGGCTAATCCAGTGTCATATTAAAACACCTCATGCATTTACCCTGCATGCCTTTGATGATGCCAATATGTTTGGTGCAGCTCTAAACATAAATGCCACTGAAATAAGTGGTGGAATTAATGTGACAGTGTTAAATGTTTGAATCAGCAATGATGGCACTCAAAACTTCTTTTTTTTAAATGGGGAAGCCTGATTAGAAGAATTTTCAGTAAATACATGGCTTTGTGAAAGGGTAAATGATTGTATGGACTGTATGTACATCTATGCTTTTTAACAATAAATAAATAGATGTACCTTTAATGGAATAAATATGAATGTTTAATGGAGCACATACTATTGGGGAAAAAGGATTTGTATATAATGTAAAAATGTTTTGCGCACCATATATTTGATATGTAAACAGGATAACTTTATGTTTAATATTGTTACTCTCCTAAAATAATAAATAATAATAAAGTCTTTCAATAAAGTTTTTCAGAAAACTGGACCATAATTAGGCAAAAATAAAACTTTCATTAAAAAGTGAATTAGGCCATTATTTTAAGAGGGTGATGATCTGCATTTCAACATGATTCATGGCATTTCACCATAATGAGAGGTCCTGTGTGATTTTTGCTTCATGGCATGAGATGGTGGTGTTAGTCAATAAAACATCAGTCCATCTGACTGCCTCAGAGTCACCTAATTTTTTTTTTTGTATAGTAACATTAATATAAATCATGAAGACAAGGAAAATGTTGCCCTCATTCTATTATATTTTCTGAGTTTCAGGCCCTCAAAGTACACAGTGGTGTCATTTTTCAGTTGCACAGTTTAAAGCCATATTTTATTTTTATAAACAATTTTTTTAACCAAATTTGAGCATCAGTATAACAGGATATAAGATAGTTTCAAGACCAAAACGGCACATGTTTAATGTTTAATGTATATGACAAAGCAATAGAAACATACTGGATGTTTGATGTGCTTTCTGATAATTCACTGGTGAAAATTAAAACAAACATACAAACCAAAAAAAAAAGCATTTTGGGTAACGTGATAAGTTTACAATCTGATCACCAGATCGTTCTACACAGAACAAGGTGAGTCTCACCTTTTTTTGTGAAGAAAAAAAATATTTGGCGATCAAACTTGTCTAACTAAAGAAAGTAAAAGTCGTAACGAGATTTCCTTCGGTGAACCTGCGGAAGGATCGGTACTGGCTGCCGAGCGTACTCCCTGGCCTGCAAGGGGCTCTCGTCTCCAGTTCGCGGGCGGGACCGGACAGGTAGGTGGTTCGGTGTGTACTCGCACGCGGTCACAGCTCCCCAGTATGCATCCGTCCCTCAGTTGTGATGAACCCCGCAGCCTAGTATCTACTATTCTGTTATTGTTAAAATAAATGTGGTGCCATTTTGTGCCATTGCGGTTGTACTGCACTGTAAACCCGGATAAGTTGAATCTACTTAAAAAAAAACAAGGTAACTCGTTGCCTTAAATTTTTTAAGTAATGAAATAGTTTATTTAACTCAGCCTGTAAGTAAGCACTACTCCATTTCCAGTTGAACTAAATTGTATCCTCTAATTGACCAAACTTATCTTTTATAGTTCATGAAAAAATAAAATGTCTTTTGATCAATCAATTCCCCCTATCCTTTTCATGGTTGTGTCAGGGTGGTGGGGGCTGGAGCCTATCCCAGCTGACAAGGCAGAAAGATGCAGGATACACCCCGTACAGGTCACCAGCCTGTTGCAGGGCTGACACAGACAACCATTCACACCTGTGGGCAATTTAGAGAGAGACCAATTAACCTAACGCCAGTAACTGCATGTCTTCAAACTGTAGGAGGAAACTCACACAGACACAGGGAGAACATACAAACTCCACACACCAAGAGTCCCGGGCTAAGGTGGAATTGAACCCAGACTATCAGATAGCTATTCTAGCTGTGAGGCAGCAGTGCAAACCACCATGCTGCCCAGTAACACAAATATTTTTTACAGTGTTGAACTGTGTCTGTTTAAATTTGGTAAATAAACATGATAAAACTCAGCCCTGCTGAACACTGGTACATTAACATTTACAAATAACATTTGTCCATGGAACAATAAAAAACTATACGAGAGAGCGTTGTGAACAAAAACACCAAATGTCTACTATTCCAAACAGCGAGAGGCCTGGGCCAAGCTGGAATTGAACCCAGACCTTCTAGAGGGCATTCTACCTGTGAGGTAGCAGTGCTGCCCATCATACCACCATGCAGCTACGCATTAAGCCAGTCTGTTAAAACTGGTATAAACTAGATTTTTAGCAGGTGCAAAACTTGATGATATTAAGTTGTTTGAACTCAAGAATAGAATAGAATAGAATAGAATAGAATAGAATAGAATGCCTTTATTGTCATTATACAGGATGTACAATGAGATTGGAGGGCCACTCCTGTTCAGTGCCATGTAACAAAAAATCAAACTCTCTAAAATAAAAATATTATAAAAATATTATAATCTAGTATAATCAATATAATCAAGAGATATACAGAAATAAACAATGTGTAAAAGTTGTTTGAACTCAAACACATGATTACAATAAGCTAGACCATCAAAAAGTACAGTCTACTCAGCATTAACAAGTAATGTTCACATTCTAGGTAATTTTAAGTAATATGAACTCAGTATTTTTAAGTGGAATCAAAATCTGGGTTTACAGTGTGTGGGAATCTATATCGAAATCTTTTTTTATCACAGTCTAGTATTTGCGCCTTTTGCTTTCATTCACACTGGGCAGAGGACGGAGTGAAGATTTAGCTGTTTTTGCCTCAAACTATTAAAAATTAGGTAAATTACTGTATTTACATAAAAAAAAAAGGCACCTCTCAATTGCCTGTGAAATGAAATTACTAAAATTTACCTTAGGAGCAAGATAAAAAAATATATATAAATAAATAAAAAGTTTTGCATCTGAACGTGTCATGTTTTTAAAAAAACAAAACAACAAAAACGTCTTCTGAAAAGTAGAGTGTGCAGAGATAAACTTGGTGCTCTCATGTAACATTTTATTGTTTCCTGTGCTCATTATATCTATAATGAACACAACTGCACACGATTGCAGTGTTTCATAACAACCGTCAACATAACAGAGAAGAACATGTAAGTGCAAGGCTTGCACATCACTTCATTAAAAAAAGTATAACTTTGAAAGGAAAATTGATATATCAAATGATAATATATTACTTAGGATACAATATTCATTTTATTTTAATTTCATTTTATTAATGAGCATCTGGCCATCGCACTGTCTACTGAGAAAAATTCTGGCCCTTGGACAAATATAGTTGATAACCTCCTGTTCTATATTATACCATATCATATCATATACCATGGAGGTGTGGGAAGTTTTCGGTTTTACACCTCAGAGTTTAGAAAACCACCAAACATAACAAAAGTACACTTTCACAGTATGCGACCTCTGATATGTAACTTTGTGGAAGTTTGTCTCATATTTCCTTCATTTTAATCTCAAAAACATGCACCCAAACCTTTTGTAATTGGCATGAGCCTCAACAGACAGAGAAAAAAAAAAAGCCAAGTTAAACCTGGGGAGTATTTTAGATTTAGGAAGCAGATGAAAGTGGAGTTGTGAGTGGTGTCATGATTGCTGGAATAAAGAGATGAGGAAAACAGCTCAATAGTATATCGACATGATCCTTTAATGTCTTTCAGAGTACAAACAAGTACTGCAGCCCTGGGGGCACACTCCCTGCTGTGGCTCATGCTAAATGGAATACCTTGACATTTTCTGTTTGTCTGAATTTCAAATGCAAGTCACATAATGAAAAAAAAAGTAGACTGTCTTTTATTAACAATAAGATTACAAACTTTGAAAGCATAAACATTACAAATTAAATACAGCGCATTAATATTCATTGGCTTCAATTGAAGAAGTTGATGTAAAGAATGTTACTTGAAGAGCCTGCACAAAGAGGTGCCTGTTACTGTATTTACCTACTCACCAAAACACTCAGACAGATTGATAAACTGCTGCCATACAAGTTGGTAGGCTGTCTTCAGGAGCATGTAGTTACAGCTGGGATCATGAAAAACAGCAATTGATACAGTGATACATTAACAGGCCTTGGGTGGTAAAACTAACCTACATTAAATGTCTGGGATATTGATCTGGTCAGTTAAGCAGCAGAGGGGTGTGTTAATCAGCTTCAGCTGCTTTGGTGTCCATGAAATTACCAACAGGTGTACTAGAGGGGCAACAGTGAGACAACAACCAAAATAGGAATGTTTTAGAGGTTGAGGACACTGATATATAAATCCAATAGAACACCTCTGGGACATTATGTTACGGTTCATCTGACGCCGCCAGGTTGCACCTCAGGCTGTCCAGAAGCTCAGTGAGGAGATCCCCCAGGACACCATCCATCATCTCATTAGGAGCTCCCCGACACTGTCGGGCATGCGTACAAACTACTGAGTACCATTTTTGAGTTGCTGCAATGAAATTTCAGCATAATGGACTAGCCTGTCACATCAATATTTTGGGTAGTAGCATTCCATTAATTTCATGTCCTTGTATGCCTTGTTTCAGTAGCCCACTTCTCATCAGTATATCCTGGTTCCTCAACACCTGATGCAGACCTTGTTAAGATATGGCTTTGGATAGCATGGGGGGCCTAGCCTGGAGATCGATTACCAGATGTCTTCCCTGGCCAGGATTCGAACCCAACATATTGTTCCACAACACTACACTGCCACTACACTATCTAGCTGCTAATTTTTATGTATCAGAGAGAAATTATATATTTACAGAGAAAGATACAGTAAATAAAGAGAAATAATTTGATGTGTATCATTCCCAGTGTTTATTTTCCTTGCACCCTGATTGCCAAGACTTGAGTGAACTACTAAAAACAACAACTACATGTTCTGAGGGTCAGGGTTGTTACTATTTGACTACCTCAGTGGGTTAACTGTGAACACTGCTTTTACTTTAAAGTTGCTTGTAAGTTTGGTTTCAGGTAGCATCATGCAGGCATAGACAACATTTACCAGTCTCTCTGGCTTTCTTTATGTTTTTGTTTCAGTTGTAGAGGTGGCTGTGGCTCGGGAGGGAGAGCAGGTCATCTACTAATCAGAAGCTCGGTGGTTCGATATCTGGTTGCACCAGTCTGCACGCCATACCTACTTGGGCAAGATACTGAACCCCCAGTTGCTCTCCAGTGTGTTTGTTAAAGAGTGAATGTTAGATAGCAAGTAGCTGTATGAATGGGTGAATGAAGCATGTTGTATAGAGTGCTTTGAGTGCTCGAGTAGAAAAGCGCTATATGAAAACCAGTCCATTCATCATGTTCTGGGTTTTATCCTCAGCTTTGACTTTCGCACACAGGTACAGACTGTTCAGCCATCGCTCAACCCCAGATAATTAAGATGCCCACTTAAAAAGACAACACAATAACAGGAAAATAAGGGACAGTAAAATTTGAGAAATTATTTACAAGTCGGCACATGCTGAAGTTTCACTGTTCTTTGGGCCTTATGGTAAGTACAGAAGTTTATGTCATTTTAATCATACAGTGTTAACCTTGGGCTGCTGTCACCACACCACTTAAATATCTACATGATTAATTCAGAAAGTCCAAAGAATGTGCTAATTCTGACCTGTTATAAGCCTGGTGAGGAAAACTTTAGGTATTCTAATTGCTGCTCTGGTTTTGAGACCCACCCATTTAGTTATAAGCTTATGCAAGACTATTCATGTTCATTTAATAGTTCAAGGACAGTAAACACAGTTGATTGCAGGAAAGGTAAATCCATTTAAAGCCAAAATGAAATACAATGCAAAATTAGGTTGGAAACAATTAAACCTCTTCAATCAGGAGCAGTTAATCAGCAGCGGCAGTGATGCTCAGCCTCTCCTATTCTCTGTCAGACCTCAAGTGTTTTTCTCCATCTCAATTTGTTTTGCCACCGTGTGAGTTTTTTCTGCTGCGAGACAAAGAAATATATTTACTTTTATGTCGCAGCTTTACAAAGACGTAAATGAGCAACGTAAAAACATTTCTTAAGATATCTATTACTTTACTACAAAACCGTGTATTTACATCATTAACGTCGCAGACATTCAAGTGTTAAATGTGCCCAATTTAAGTTACAAAAATTCACTGATCAGTAGAATAAATCAAAAGCTCATTATGCACAGTGCAATGAACACCGCACTGAGCTGGGAAATGAATTGTGCTGTTTGCTCAGTTGCTGCATGTGTAGTGTAACAATTAGCTGAGAAACCCATCTGCAGTTGGCACACGGAATGGCTCTTTCCTCGAAAAAATATGTCCTTCTTTATTCCACCTTGGAGGTGACGTCTCATCAGTATCAACACAGTCAGAGCATTAATATTACCCCTAATAACCACACTAACAGCTCTAATGTACAATTCAGTAAAAGAAATTCAGATGAGGGCAATAAAATTGTTTCCATGAGGATTTCCGGCTGTTTCCACTCTGTATCACTTTGTCTTTAAAAGGGCTAACAATTTTTCCAGATGTACTATTAATGTGTTGCAGATAGTATCTGGATGCTTTTTAGAGGACTTCTGGAGTTTTTTATGGCAATCTCATTTATTTTATACAAGCAAAAATGGATTGATGAACCTTTTTGTCTTTATCTTCAAGAAGAGTTTATCAATGTAAGGATCTAAACTTGCAAGTCGGGATTCTACATCTAATGTTACTGTTGTCACACATTCAGAACAGTTAGTAAAACTGTAAATTAAAAAAAAAAGCAGGAAGTTAAAAAAAAAAAAGTATGACTTTTATTTTAAGGTGGTCAGCTGACTATTGGCAGAATGGAGACACCTGGGAAACGAGACACAGCTGAACTAGATGAGACCTGGTGAAGTAAAACTACAAGTAAGACACAAGAGAGAAATGTCTATAAAAATAAACTTGGAAATAACATAACAGAGGAACACCTAACAGAGATGGTGATTTGACAATTAAAGAGCAGCTCAAAACACCAAAATGCAAACAGAATACAAAAGTAAAAGAGTAAAGACTAAGAATCCCAAAGACCTGATACAAACTGAAGAATTCAAAACCCCTGAAACACTGAAGTTTCAGCTTGAAATTTCAGAGAACTAGAAACAATAAAATAAACAAGAAAACATGAACATAAAGCCATGAGAGACTGCTGGTAACAGAAGTAAGGAAAACCCAGAGTGTAAACTAACAACTCTAAACATGAAAAAACACAAGAAGCACAACCAAACAGCGAGCACCTCACAATGAATTCAAAGTCCCAAAACAGTCCAAAATCCAGGACTATGACAAAATCATTCATTATTAATACAGTAATGACTTGGGTCAATTAGCAGACTTATAATTCTTTTAGATAATCACCTGGTTACACATGTTTATTACAAAGAGATGACACCATTGAACAAGTAATATGAAACTGTGAGAATTTTAAAAACTGATTTAAAACTGTAAGTTTACCTTCTTATGTCTAAGCCATTATAGGTGCTAACCCATCATCCCTGCCGGGCTCTGCACTGTTGGGTTGTTGGAGAACTGCACACCAAGCATGTCTGCAAAGGGTGCATATCCACATACCTTCACTCTGCATTCCCAAATGCTTATGAAAACAGCCACAAATGCAGACACACATTTCTTTTTCTTTCTTCTCCAACATCAGGGTTAGCATAGGGCAGGGATCTTCAAATCCAGGCCTCGAGGTCCGGTGTCCTGCAGTTATTAGATGTGTCCATAATCCAACACACCTGAATCAAATGGCTGAATTACCTCCTCAGTATGCAGTCAAGTTCTCCAAAGTCCTGCTAATGACTTCTATATTTGACTCATCCTATATTGTGTAATATCCAGTATTCATTCACTAGTGCAATATTCATTCACCAAGTGCAATATTCATCATCTTCATTATTATATGTATACACATATTTACTTTTCTTACAATGTACAGATGCACGAATGTATGTATATATTTTTATACATTCTATTTTTTGTATATTTTACACATTGTTTATTTCTGTATATCTCTTGATTATATTGATCATACTAGATTATAAAATATTATAATCTAGTATGATCAATATAATCATACTAGATTATAATGATCATACTAGATTATAATATTTTATAATCTAGTATGATCAATATAATCATAGTATGATTATATTGATCATACTAGATTATAAAATATTATAACATTTTTATTTTAGAGAGTTTGATTTTCTGTTACATGGCACTGAACAGGAGTGGCCCTCCAATCTCATTGTACATCCTGTATAATGACAATAAAGGCATTCTATTCTATTCTATTCTATTCTGTGTTGAAGCAGAGACTCATCTAAAACCTTCAGGACACCGGACCTCGAGGCCTTGATTTGAGGATCCCTGGCATAGGGTTAGGGTTGCCACTTATTATAACTCAGACCTCAGAGGGTCAATACCAGACTCACTGGAACCCTGTCAAGGTCAGCTACAAGTAATGAATGAAAGCCTCCTTAGTTACAGACCTGCTGTGCATATTTCAACCTAAATGAAGCACAAAAAACATTTTTCAATTCTAGTCAAAATACAATCATCACATCCCACTACTCAAAACCATCTAAGGCTTTGCCTGCACAGCAATATGCAAATTATAAAAAATCATTATGGCATATGACATCACCACAACTATATTGTTTTTGGCATGCAGTTTCATACTTTTCACTGCCACATCTAATTCTAATTTAGCCTAAAAGAAGCAAAGAGCCTTCTGGTAAGGGATAGCACTATGTGACTGAGGACGTCTGATTGTTGCTGTAGACAGAAAATGTGGCTATCATCTCAAAAGGATTTAAGAGCACCTGGCCCTCCACTAGTTCCGAGACGCAAGTAAATGACCCTTCTTTTCCACATAATATGGAGGAGCCGGCTCATTGTAAGCAATTTCATTGAAAATGCTGCACAGTATTATTATGAGACAATTGGGTCTGAGCTGAATCTGGGGAAGGTTATCAGCTGAGCCGAAACTCAGCAGTTCCATTTCGAGCATTAATCATTCTGATTATTTCTCAACAAAGAGTTTGGATTGACGATGAGGCGGTGTGAGGCTTTTGCCTCTCATTAGCCAAGGAGAGATGATGTCTGCTGTGCAGAAAGGAAAAAATTAAGAAAAAAACCCTTTTGTCTCTTGGTGAACCTGTGTGAACGTCTGAACCGTGAAAACTGAGCAACAACAATGATCCTCCTGCCAAAAGCCCACATTTGTTCGGCTGCACAACATTGAGCTGGTGATTTCTGTCCATCTGTTCCCCGGCACAACCCGATATTCAAGCTAATCGCCATGACTGCTATCATCAGTGCCGGCCATTCAGGAGGTGCTGAGCTACACAAAAACAAAAGTTATGTGTTTTATAGGTAGGTATAAGAATGGACCGGGTATGGTGGAAAGGCTAAAGAAATGTGGGAGAAATCCAACAGTAGCAGCAGCATTTGTTTCTCTAGGGTGTAATTATGTTGTTTCTCACTATTTATTGGACAAAAACCACAAGCAGATCAGATATTATTGCTTTTATATGAAGGTAAGTGATATCTTCACATTTCAATATTCATGGTTTCAGAAAGACAAACTAAATTTATTGCTGAGAAGCACATGTTATGAATGCTGCTGGTGTTTACCAGATGGAAAAATCCATTGAGTGAAAGCAATGTTGCGATACTGCTTTAAGGGTTCGCACTGTCTGAGAGTCACGGGACTCTTGCTCATGACTTTGTCCAAGTGCTCATCTGCCTGCAGGGGTTTCCCTCAGGTGCTTGAGTTTCCTGCCACAATCCAAAGACATGCAGGTGTACACACTAGACAATCCAGACCATGCCCAATTATACAGCATTCCAGTTTATGAATTCTTCACACCATGCTTGGATACATTTATGTACAGCTCCATGGTCTGTTTAACCCCTTGAGGTCTACATTAAATCATCATAGCTGGTAACTCTAACCCTAACCCAGTATTTTAGAGCAGTACAAAATGCAATATTGTGAAAATAAATACTTAAATAAATAAAAAAATAGTTTTTCATGTGCATCAGTTAGGTGATTTGGATGATTTTGTTGCTAGCTGACATCTAGCACTTGGAAAAACAACTTTTCCATCCATCCATTCTATCCAACCATTTTCTTCCGCTTATCCGAGGCTGGGGGAGCAGCCTAAGCAGAGAAGCCCAGACCTCTCTCCTCCCATCCACCTCCTCCATCTCATCCGGGGGACACCAAGGCATTCCCAGGCCAGCCGAGAAACATAATCTCTCCAGGGTTTGCCCCAGGGCCTGCTCCCGATAGGACATGCCCAGAACATCTCACCCAAGAGGAGCCCAGGAGGCTTCCTAGTCCGATGCCCGAACTACCTGCCTGGGTTTAGTTACACCTACAGTTAAGGTAACTTACACTTCAGAGGGTTAAAGAAATGGATGTATTTCACATTGACAAAATCTCATGAACCTATAATTGTAAAAAAAAAAAAAAAAAACCCACAGGGTAAATGGAATCATGAACTTCATTGTGCTCTTTAAGAGTTCTTTTCTTCAGCACAAACTTTAACATTGTAAAAAAGTAAAGAGCAAAACAGAGGGAGGGGTTGAGGGCTTCCTTTCAATTTGGGATAAATGAAAGACAAAGGTCTCTTAACACTTACAACATGGTATTTTGCAATCGTGACCAGGTCATTTTATACCAAGATTTGTTGACTGCACATCTATACACACTATAGCTAGAGGAAAGGACATAAATTGCTGCTGTATAAGACATGGTTTGAAATAAACAAGTCAAACTATACACTAAGAAAGCTTCCATATATGGACCCAGCCTTGAATAAGGGAGCGATGAAGGACAACTGACTCTCTGGCTCTATAGATGCCTTCTTAGGTAAGACATCGTCTTTCATCATATTAGAACACCAGTCATATTGAAGTCCAATGGCTTAGCTAAGCTTGTGTTCTGTCACATAACAGATATAATACCATATTAAATAAATGCTACAGAAATGCTAAGAAATCTTTTACGCAAATGATCTTCACACATTTTTTTTTTTATTAATATGCTACTTCTCTGGACACTGTTGTTGCTGACATGTTGGCCACTGAAAATACATGCTGCTGTTTTTCTATATAAACTAGATCGCTGGCTTTGCATTTATGTGTGTTAAAGTTGTACATGAGAAAAAGTCTGTAATCCTTGACATGAAAACCTGATTCTGAATGATTTTGTTCAGCCCGATGTCTCTAACAGCAACTATAAAGCTCTGCATTTCCCTTCACGTCATTTTTGACAGTGTTCTAAAAAAAAGTGAAGGCCATGTTTTTTCTCATTTCTATTCTTACATTTTGTTCCAGGTTTTCTTTTACTTGTTTTTCTTCCACCATAATGAACGTGCAGCTGCAATGATGTAACTGTGATGCCAATTCTGGTCTATAGGGACAAGCTGTAGTGTACTTGGGCCTCCATGGTTAAGTGAATGCATACCAGTGGGTAAGTTAAAGGGGGATAATACATGGTAACTGTGCCTAGTGTAAGTACAATCTAAAGTGTCTATAGGTGTGTCTGGCAATGGAAATCTGTCTAGGCTGTACCTTTATACCTTTAGTCAACAAATTTCTCCTTTCACATTATTCAGGTTTTGATTCATTATCTTAAAAGAAAATTAACAAAACTCCTTAATTTTTTACCTCTATTGTTGTAAAAAGTCTATTTATGTACTGAAACTTTTAACTCCCACTAAAAAAAGAAAAAAAAAAAGACAAAACAGTTATTGTATCTTGATCTGAAAACAAACAAAAAAAAGCATACAGACAGTACTGTGTCATGGTCCTGGGCCGTCTGCCCAGCGTTTTGTGTTTAGTTTTATTTTCCCTGAGTTTTTTAATTCCCAGTTTGTTTTGATTCTTTTGTTCCCTTTGTCCCTGTCTCCCCTGCTTCCATGGTCTTGTCTGTTTTGTCATTTTGTCTTGACCCTGACCTCCTGTGTTTTCATATTGAGTTTTTTTCCTAGTGTTGTGACTAGTATGCGTCTCTGTCCCATGTCTGTGTGCCAGTTCCCCGTATGTAGTCTGCGTGTACCTTGGTTAGTCACTTCCTGTTTTATTTTGCCAGTCTTGTGTTCCCTGTGCTTTGTGTTTAGTTTTGCTTCTGCTATGTTGTTAGTCTCATTTACTTCACCTGCTGTGCCCTGCTGTTTCCTCTTGCCCTGATTACCTATTGTGTATTTAAGCCCTCAGTTTTCATCTGTTCTTTGTCGCGTTGTCTTCAGTGCTCTCTCGCTGTGTTTCTCTGTATTTAGTTTTGCACCTGTCCTTCCCCAGTGTAGCTTTCTTATTTTGTCAGTATAAAATAAACACCCTTTCAGTTCAGTTTTGGTTCCTGAGTCCTGCATTTTGGGGTGTACCTGCTCCACACCGCACCATGACATACTGTGCATACCTAAAATTTCAAAAAGGAATCCAAGCATTCAGATGTCTGGTGGAAAAAAAAAAAGTCTTTCAAAGAGAAAGAAAAACCTTTCTTGACAGCCAGGGTCTGATTTCCTTTCAAATATCCTCTGCTTGACAGCACACATTATGCTATTGTTCCTCCCCTTATCTGTCATTCGAATCAGTTCTTCTGTCAAATTTTAATCCCCCTATCTGTCGCAGGATGGCTAAATGGCTTCCTCCCCGTGGGTTTGATGTCATTGCTGCCCTTTAGAAACAGAACAAAACTTCCAAAACGTGGCTGAAATGGAGAGCGCCATAAACCATGATTGTGAGTGCTGCTGAAATGTCGGAGTATATCGCCTTTCATTTTCATTCATCTCCATCACAGAGTACAGGGTATTGGGTTTTTCTAAAGACCTCTGTCTGAAGGCATGGCAATCTAATCATGTACCACCATTACATTAACCTACCTTTTGTTAGAACATTTATGTTTAATATGTTATTTCAAATCTCTGGCAGCAAAGCACCACCCAGCAAACAATGACCTTCAGGGAACATTCCCAGAAGGTCACATTTTGGAGAACATTCTAGGAATGTCACCTGAAGATTATTTTTGTAGCACCTCCAGGGAACATTCCCTAAAGGTTCTACAAAAATAACCTTCAGGTCACATTCTCCAAAATGTCACCATCAGCGAACCTTCAGCCCCCCCCCCCCCCCCCCCAATAAACTTTAGGAAAAACAAAAATAAAATGTCTGTTACGCATAATTTGCAAAGAAACAGCATGTGCAACAAGATAAACTATTTATAAAAGTGCAATCAAAGTTTGAACTGTCCCGGGAACTTATACAGAGTAGGACACAAAGTCAAACATTACTTTTAAATAGCACCAGTGGAGCTGTGACTACATTCGTGACAAAATGGTGTTACTTCCTGTGGCTCGAATGAGAATCACATTGTTCATGGCAACAACGCAATGACCAGTATTCCAGCGTATGAAGTGTCATGAACAGCTAATTGATAAAGCACCTAAATTATGTTTTGGTATGTGCCCTTTTTACGTGACATCTGCGAACCATTAGTGGAAAGAAACAGCTCTCTAGGATGTGTTGAATGCGTGATATGTAAGTGTAACTCCTCTGGTTTTATATGCAAAAAGAATTATTGTTCTTATGTTATTTGAATGCAATTCTACTGACATTGAAAAATTGACATGCAAATGGAAACGTGGGCATTCCAGTTGGTCATAAAGGGTTAAAACAAATTAAAGTTTTAGGCTTGTGTTTTAATTTCACGTGTGGTATGCAAATATAAGTGATAAATATAATATTGCTATGAAATTATATATATAATATAATGTATTGCCGAATAGCTCCTTTAACTGCGGGTACCAATTCATTGTTTGCCAACCACCAATAAATTGCAAAGAAGCAGAAGAATCACGGCCCAGCAGTTTTTGACTTTTGAATATGTTCTTCTTTTGCCCACTCCCTTAAGGGTTCCCCACAGTAGATAATCTCCATCTATCCCTAACATCCTCTTCTACCACAGCAACCATCTCAATATCCTCCTTTAATACATCCATAAACCTCCTGTGGTCTTCTCTTCTGCTGCTTCTTTTGGCCAACAGTAGCACAGTTTCTACCAGCAGTGTGCTGTACTTAGGTCTTGCCAAGAGTAATTCTTTGACTTGAGTAGCATTGTTGAAGCCCACTGTGCTACTGAATGAACATCCTGTCTTGTCATGACTATTGTGGGCTGATGAGTCATGTGACAAATACATTAATTTCTTGTATAGAAATGACAAATACTCAAATAGAATTGAGAATCATGTCAATCAGTCAAATGGAGCTACTTCCAGCTGCTCTTTTGCCACAAGGGGTCACCACAGCTCGTAGCGCTGCATGTTTGATTTGGCAGAAGTTTATGCTGGATGACGCAAACCCCAAAAGAGATTTGTGTAAAGCAGATATATTAAGAAACGGTTTGTGAATGTGCTAGAATTTGATAGCTAAACAGAGAAAATGTCTCTTGCAACCACTGACGCAGTAAAACAATATTTTTGTAAACATGTTTTGTTTAAACAAAAATGAAAATGAAAGTCCATTTGTAAAAGTGCTTGGATCTAAAACACTGAGACATCTGAAAAACTCAACAGTGGAATTTGTTAGAGAATTTCCTAAAAAAACAGTGTTTTGTTAATTTGCCTTTAGGTGACTGTTTGTTGTGATTTGGCACTATATAAATAAAATTGAATTGTTAAATATTGTATACATATGTTATCCCATCCCATCCATTCGCTTCCGCTTATCCTGGTCAGGGTCGCGGGGGGGCTGGAGCCTATCCCAGCTGTCACAGGGCGAGAGGCAGGGTACACCCTGAACAGGTCGCCAGCCTGTCACAGGGCCATACATATGTTATTTTAACTAATATTTAATTAAATTTGGATCACCTTTACTAATTGTTGTTATCATCAATTTCACATTTATTGCATTTGATATACTAAAAGCTGATAGGCGCTGATATCTGTGATATTAATCGTTAGAAGTAGAGGTGTGGACAGTGATTCAGGAAAGAAGAATAGCACATGAATTAGAAGTGTAGCTCCCCCTGCACTGCCAGGAGCAGATCACCGTGGAGGAGCTGTAAGTAACATCTTCTCCAGGGCAGATGTGAATAAATAACTAAATAATAATAAAAAGTGAATAAATAAGATAAAAAAAATTAAGTGATTAGCTGTAGAAAATGGCTTGCAAAATATTAAGCGTTGTGTAACGCTATGTTTTTAACCCAATAATGTGTAATAGTGATCTCATTATGCTTATAAGGTTGATTAACACAACTAAACCTCTTGAGAGCAGCAACAGCTGAGGAGGGTGATGGAATGAGAGAAAAGGGGAGCAGTGCTCTAAGTACAGTAGCTGCCACCCAGGACAATGTTAACCCAAATGGTGAAATGGTGAAAGGTTTGGGGAAAGTTCAGGGAAGGTTCTTGGAACATCCTCCGAACCAAAAGCGAACATTCCCCTGACATCAAGAAAACAATCAAGGAGTATTGCCTGAAGGGAGGCAGCAAACATTCACTGAATGTTTCCTTGTTTTCTGGGTAGTTTAACAGAGTACACAATGGTCTTGGTGAGATACAGGTTACATCATACAGTGTGAGCAAACCGTATACTACATAATATTTTCTGTACTATATGAAGCATAGACAGTATAGGAGATATATTTAGCCAATATCACCTTTTGGTTTTGAATGAAAGACTGGAGTGTTAAGTTATCAGCTGATGCTAAGAAGTTTGACTAACTAGCTCCATAAACTGCATGGGAATAATGCACAGACACAGATAATGGCTAATTACTGCTAAGTAAAACACTAATTAAATACTTGAATTTCAGTCCCCAAAACTGAAACACAAAGTTCCTGGACTGTCTCCACCACACAGCAAGCTATAGTTCTCATAAAATTCCATTAAAATGCTCCAAAAGGCACCACGTAGTGGAGACATCAAATTCAGCAGTGATATGAATTAGCAGCAGTCAAGCAGGCACCAATCAGCTCCAGTTGCCTGTGTCGGGACACACATCAATGCGGCTGCGCTGCTAACTCCAATTGGTGGAGTTATATATACATATATATTAAAAAAAATCATCTGCTGTAGTATTTTGATGTAGGGGAAACCTACACACAGTGGCTGAAATCGTTTTTTGCACAATGCTGGAAACATGTCTTTTGTTGTTGTCAATCTGGGAATTTTAATATGGGAGTCTATGGGATTGACTCACTTAGAGTCTAAAGTGCTCACTTAGGAGCTGCAGTTTATGGTTCTTTTGTACTGGCTTCATTGTTTGACCCTTGAGGTTGCTGCTTGGTGTGATGTGCAGTATGTATGTGAAAATTATTGTGTTGCACTACAGATCACTGTGGAAAAGATTACCCACTGGCTATGGGCAGACATACAGAAGTGCACAAAACAGAGGGCTCCTTCTTTGGGGATAAAGATCAATTTGTTGTATAACCCAATGCTGGTTAAACCTTATTTTGTAGTGTTAGGCAGTATTTTCAAGACAAATATTTACATCCATTTCCAGCTGTATAAATCATCACAAATATAATTAATTCCAACGTGCACACATTTCAAAGTTTGGACACACAAACAAAAGTTTTTGACTTGTACAATATGTATCTAAAAATTAAACATTTAGTTTTGTTTATTAATTTATGCATATCTTGACTGCATCCTTTTAATAACCACTGTAGGACAGAGAAAAGTAGAGACACTGAAACAGCTAGCATGGTGGTAAGGGGAGAATAGATCAGATAGACACAATGGTTACTCAGTTTATCAAAGTTTAAGTATGAGCTCTTGTCACACAATAGAAGCAGAAACTATGAAGCCTGCATTGATTTTTTTTTTTTTTTTTCCTTCGCTCGAAAATTCAACATATCATTGGCAACATACAATTTAGCAAGACTACTTCATCAACATCAAGGATCTTGTTTTTACTTAGGTTTTATTTGTCATGGTTTGGTGCTGTGGACAGAAGCAGACACAGGGTGGTGGGTTTTAGTGCAAGGTTTATTTACAGTGAATACTAAAGCGCAGAGCAGGCAGGCCAGGGACGGAGGGGAGAATGGGACTCCGGTGGCAAAGGAGGTGTGGTGTGGCAGGCAGGCAGAGAGGTGGACGCTGGAGAGTAGGACTCGATGGTGAGCGATGGTGAGCTTCCAGGAAATCTCAGCTCGACGGGGAAATTCTGAGTACAAGAAACACAGGTAAGTTACGGGGTTATAGCAAAGAAAACTGCACATCGAGGGGCCGATACTAACTGTTTCACAGTAAACGATCCAGCGAGGAATGACAGCCTACTGCCAGCTTAAGTACACAGGAAGATGAGCTGATCGGCAACAGGTGTGGAGATCGCAGCTCCGAAGGCCGGCCCACGAGGGAGGAGACTTCCCCACAGCTCCAGAGAGACGCGCCCACCAAACACACACCAGAAAGAGAGAGAGAGAGACAAAACACTACACACAGCCAGGGACCATGACAGTACACCCCCCCCCCCTCAACGGGAGCCTCCCGGCGACCCAAACTGTGCAGTGCAGCAATTTCAGGCAAACGGAAACTGGATTTATCACAGTCTATTTCGAATGGTCCGATGAAGGTGGGAGACAGTTTCTTAGACTCCGTGCAGACAGGGACATGTCTGGTGGAGAGCCATACCTTTTGGCCGGGTCGGTAGTCGGGTGCTGTGGTCCGGTGACGATCTGCCAACCGCTTGTTTTGTGAGTAGCGCTGCTCGGGCAGCTCTCCAAACCCAACAGCAGCGGCGGAGATGGTGCTGGACCGAAGGTACCGACAGATCCTCTTTGATGGCCGGTAACAGAGGCGGTTGGAACCCTAAGGAGACCTTGAAGGGAGACATACCGGTGGCGCCAGAGGTCAAGGAGTTGTGGGCGTACTCTACCCAGGCAAGTTGGGAACTCCAAGTTGATTGGTTGGTTGATGCCACACAGCGAAGGGCCGCTTCCAGCTCTTGGTTGGTTCGTTCCATTTGGCCATTAGTCTGGGGATGGAACCCGGAAGACAGGCTCACCTGGGTGCCGAGGGCAGAGCAGAATTCCTTCCATACGCGGGACGTAAACTGCAGGCCCCGATCAGAGACGATATCCTCTGGAATACCATGCAAGCGAAAAACATTGTCCGTTAATAACTGAGCAGTCTCTAGGGTGGAGGGTAATTTGGGAAGAGCTATGAAATGGGCAGCTTTTGAAAATCGATCTATGATTGTCAGAATAGCAGTGTTGCTGTTGGATGGGGGAAGACCAGTAACAAAATCCATGGCAATATGTGACCAGGGTTGTTTTGGAGTAGGCAGGGGTCTTAGAGAACCAGAAGGATGGGAGTTAGATGACTTGTTCTGGGCACAGATGCTGCAAGCCGCCACGTACTCACGAGTGTCTTTGAGTAGGGTCGGCCACCAAAACAGTCGCTGCAGGAAAGAGATGGTTCGATGGATCCCGGGGTGACAATTGAACTTGGCGGTGTGTGCCCACTGTAACACACGGGCCCTGACCTGACTGGGGACGTAGAGGCGGTTGGGTGGTCCATTACCAAGGTCGGGTTCGGTCTGCTTCGGATGAGAGACTCTATCCCCCAGGTGATCGAGCCCATAAGACAGGAGGTGGGTAGGATGCACTCAGGCGGGTCGGCATGATTGGAGGAGGTGAATTGACGAGACAGGGCGTCTGGCTTAACATTGCAGGAACCGGGTCTGTAAGAGATGGTGAAATCAAAGCGAGCAAAAAACAGGGCCCACCTGGCTTGCCGGGCATTCAGGCGCTTGGCAGACTGAAAGTAGGCCAGGTTTTTGTGGTCGGTCCAGACGCGGAAGGGATGAGCTGCCCCCTCTAGCCAATGCCGCCACTCCTCCAAGGCCAGCTTGATGGCTAACAACTCTCGGTCACCCACGTCATAGTTCTGCTCAGCTGGGGAGAGACGGCGAGAGAAAAAGGCACAGTTTACCTTCCGACCGCTTGGAGAGCACGGCCCCCACCCCCGCATCAGAGGCATCCACTTCCACGACGAAGGGTTCAGAGAGATCTGGTTGAATAAGGACTGGTGCAGAGGTGAAACGGGCCTTGAGGGTTTTGAATGCCGTGTCTGCTGGTGGACTCCACTGGAACGGAAACCTAGGAGAGGTGAGGGAAGTCAGAGGCAGGGTGATTTTATTGAAATTCCTAATGAAGTGGCGGTAGAAATTGGCAAACCCCAGAAACCTCTGTAACTGTTTCCTGTCTGTTGGTTCCGGCCAATCCAGCACGGCCTTGACCTTGGCTGGGTCCACCCTCATCCGCCCCTTCTCAATAATAAAACTCAGGAAAGGAGTTGACTCAACGTGGAAGTCACACTTCTCACCTTTGACGAACAGACGGTTCTCGAGGAGTCTCTGGAGGACCTGACGAACGTGCCCCTGGTGCTCCTGCAGGTATTTGGAGAAAATTAAAATGACATCCAGGTATACAAAGTGTCTCTAAATCTGTCACGGTCCCTGGGTCTTGTACCGAGGACTTTGAGCTTGTGGGATATTTAGGGGCTCTCTAGCTTTGCACCTTTGTATTGTTTTTATCTGACTTTCTGTTATTTCTTTGGGTTTATGAGTTTTGTACTGTAGTTCCTGACTTAGCTGTTGTTGATTGTAGGTTAGCTTACTCCTTCCTGTTCTCTCAGTCTTTTCTCTGTCACATTCACAGTGTGAGGCTGTCAGCCATTACTTCCTATTTTACCGTGGTAGTCTTTTGTCTCTAGTTTAACTTCCCTTGTCTCATCCTCAGATTTGTTCCAGCTGTGCTCCCACATGTTTCCTGACACAAATATCAGTTTACAGAGTTTATTTTACACAACGGAATCTGAGAGTTGCAGTGAAACTTGGGGAGACTGGGGTTCTTTCCTGGTCAAAGGGGGGAGAAGGTCACTGAAGAAGAGAGGAGACAAGAGTTATACAGCAGTCCGGGTGTTACAAGAGAGTTTATGCATTGCTGAGAATGAGAAGGCTTATTTGTATTTTCAGAGGAATCTCGTCCTGAGAGAGAGAGGTGAGTGCACTGGTTAATTCCAAGAGGAAGTTTCCATGAGAGGGTGAGCAGGTAGGCAGGCAGGTGTCACCAGGATTGTTTTCAGTTCTGATTTCCAGACAGATTGGGATCCAGATTGCAGGAGAAGACTGAAGGTAGTTACTGGATAAACACTCTTCAGACAGCAGAAAAGTTCTAAAGACAACGGTGGTTAACACAGGGAATCGAGCAGAACATGAGGCTGAGCCTGATTACCTCACAAAAATGTTTACCAGAAGCCGGTACCTTGAGACTGCTGGTACACATGTGGTTGGGCTGAAGAGCGAGAATTTCCAAACTCTGTCCCAAAGAGGTGCAGAAGTTTTCTCACCATTCCAGGCGTGACACCACACAACCAGTGCAGATTATGACTCATGTATATATTGTTTCAGTCTTCTCTTGTGCTTTGTTGCATTCTCCACTCATGCTCTCGTTGTTCTGTCATTCTAGTTTCCAGTTTGTTTTGTTCCTGCTTTGCTCTGCACATCTTTTGTATGCCCCTGTGGTTGCCAGCAGTAAAGCTGAGGTTAAAGGTCAAGTCCCTCAAGTGTCTGTTTCATGAAAAAATCTTTAACATTTTCTCCAGCAAAAATGTGCAACAGCTTTCAGATTTCAAGTTCTAAAGAACTGGGTTGATAATAATAAATGATTACTGAATTGCAGTAAAAAAAAAAAAAAAAAGATATATTGGTTAATAGGCCTTTGAAAAGCAAAGTCAAAATTCAGATCAGTAATGCTGACATAGAGTCTGAATCTTTGGGTGTGATAATAACCATGAAATATGTTGTAAAGCCCAAATAGACGATGTGAAAACAAAAATGTTTACTTTTATATAATATTACAAATGTTTAAAGCATATTTTAAATCACTTTATTATACGCCATTGTTCCCTCGTAGTTACATGCATTACCTGCTCTATGGCGCTATGGGGAAACGCATAAAACACTAATCCAGTGTATATACTACTGAAGAAAGCTTTGAGGATTATGACTGGATTGGATTATTATGTACCAACCAAACTTTTCATTCAACTAAATATTTTAATTTTTTAGCTGAAAAAGCAAATGTCAGGACAAAAATTTATATGTAAAAACATGACCATCCACCCATTCTCTTCTGCTTATCCAATCCAGGATCTTGGGGGGCTGGAGCCGATCCAGCTGCACTGGGTGAGAGGCAGGGTACACCCTGGATAGGTCGCCCCTCTGTTGCAGGTTTAACACAGAGAGACAGACAACCACTCACACTCACATTCACACCTATAAGCAATTTAGAATCACCAATTAATCCCACTAACTGCATGTCTTTGGACTGCAAGAGGAAGCCAGAGTACCCAGAGAAACCCACACAGAAAGGCTTTCTTACTGTGAGGCAGCTGTGCTAACCACCACACCACTGTGCTCCCCCTAAAAAATATGTTTCTCTGTAAAAGGAATAAACACAGCTGTGACAAGGAATAATTATGTGGTTTACTATGGTTGTCATTATCAAAAGAACAAAACAAAACATAAAACAAAGAAATGCAAGTCTACCTGGGCTCCCGTGAGTCCTGCTCTGCATTTCTGGTGACTTTGTGGACACAGATGCAGCAGGATGACCCTGAGGAAGACTAAGGTGGACCATCCAGTTGGCTTCCCTGAAGAAAATTCCCAGGGCTGGATGTCTGATACTCCATCTGCTCCCAATGCTGCAACTGCAGCATTACAAGGACATGACTATTTTACCTTTGTCCCCCATCTTCTCAGCACCACACATTCTCATCTTGTGAATGATGACCTTTAATGACTTCTTCTTGAACCTTGTTCCTTGTATAGCTCTTTTCACAAGCCTACAATTACAATATTCCGCATGCTTATTCTAGTACTATTTTCTTAGCACTCTCAAGAGCAACATTTACTGTTTTCTGAGTTGAGTGACATGTCACTGAAATTGTGTTGAGTGGTGTGTAACAATGGTATGTAGCAACTGCCTTTGATTTATGTTTTCTCTCTCATCTTGCCCTCTCTCCTTGTCTGCAGCATTTTATGTATAATCCACCAAATAAATACAGAATGTAAGTTTTGTTATTATTATATTGTACTCCAATGTCTTTTCAATCAAGGAACAAAGAAAATAATCATTCAGACACATCAAAAACTATTCCCATTAAAAAGTGTTTGTCTTTCTCCATATAGGATAAGGTAGGGTAGGGCTACAGGTAGGGTTATGGCCTGTGATAACCTTGACCTCAGAGGGTTAAAAAAACATTGCCCACAATGACCAAAGATGCAGTTCTTGCCTAAAATAACAGTACCATTTCCTTCCATATTAAATCATAAAAAAAAGTTACCACCTGAATAACGTGTTTATATATAGTACTTAGCACATTTAGGCATGCAAACAAACATATGAAGGTATGCAAAATTTTACCTTCATAAATACACTGCCTGGCCAAAAAAAAAGTCGCCACCAAAAAAAAGGTCACGCACTAATATTTCATTGGACCGCCTTTAGCTTTGATTACGGCATGCATTTGCTGTGGCACTGTTTCGATAAGCTTCTGCAATCTCACAAGATTTATTTCCATCCAGTGTTGCATTAATTTTTCACCAAGATCTTGCAGTGATGATGGCAGATTATGACCACTGTGGAAAAGCCTTCTCCAACACATCCCAAAGATTCTCAATGGGGTTGAGATCTGGACTCTGATGGCCAATCCATGTGTGAAAATGATGTCTTATGCTCCCAGAACCACTCTTTCAATTTGAGCCCGATGAATCCTAGCATTGTCATCTTGGAATATGTCCGTGCCATCAGGATCACGTGTACAGCAATGTGAAGGATGCATACAAGGCTGTGCCCCGCCCACATTTTGGACAGTCCGACCATATTTCTGTGTTCCTCTATCCAAAGTACAGGCAGCTCCTCAAACAAGCCCCCCCAGCAATTAAAAGCATTAAAGTTTGGAGTGAAGAGACTGATCTGCTGCTTCAGAACTGCTTTAATGCCACAAACTGGGATGTGTTTAAGAATGCTGCTCTGAGAGAGGACAGTTCTGTGGATTTAGAGGAATATGCATCAGTGGTTACCAGTTATATCAGCACATGCGTTGATGATATTGTCCCCACCAAATGCTGCAAGATATATCCCAACCAGAAACCATGGATGAACTGTGAGGTACGCTCCATGCTGCATGCACGCTCAACTGCATTTGCCTCTGGTGACACGGAGGGCTACAGAAAGACCAGATATGACCTACGTAGATCCATCAGGGAAGCCAAGAGGCAGTACAGACTGAAGCTGGAGGGATATTACAAACACTCTGATTCCCGACGCATGTGGCAGGGCTTGCAACACATCACTGACTTTCAGCAGAGGAACAGCAGGATCACAGCCTGCAACAACACCCTACCAGATGAGTTGAACCAGTTCTATGCTCGCCACCGTCATTGGGCTGATTACTGGGGGAGAGGAAGCAGCTTACAGGGAAGAGGTGGCCCAGCTGGTGTCCTGGTGCCAGGAAAATAATCTCTCTTTAAATACAGAGAAGACTAAGGAGATGATTATTGACCCGAGGAAGAGAAGAGACCAGCATGCTCCATTATTCATCAACGGGACTCACGTGGAGAGAGTGAAGACCTTCAAATTCCTTGGCACCCACATCAGTGAAGACCTCACCTGGACCTACAACACAGCACAGACTGTCAAGAAAGCTCAGCAGAGACTCTTCTTCTTAAGGAAACTGAGGAAATTCGGATTATCCCCTAAGCTCCTCAGCAACTTTTACAGATGCACTGTGGAGAGCATCCTGACAAACTCCATCACGGTGTGGTATGGAAACTGCACCACTCAGGACAGGAAGGCTCTCCAGCGTGTCATCAAAACAGCACAATTCATCTGTGGAGCTGCCTTCCCATCACTACAGGACACTTATAATACCCGGGTAATAAAGAGGGCACACAACATCATCAAGGACCGTACCCACCCACAGCACACACTGTTCACACTCCTGCTGTCTGGCAGACGTTACAGGAGTGTAAAAGCAAGAACAACCAGACTAAAAAACAGTTTCTATCCACAGGCCATCAGGCTACTGAACCACTGACTGATTACCAAACTGTGATTACCTGCCTTTCTTTCATCTGTATATATCTGTATATATTGCACTTGCTTTATTATTTATTTTTATTTTCTACTTTTACTTTCCTAATATACTAGTTCTTAAATTTTATTTTAACTTAGTTGCTTATTTCAATTGTTTGTAAAGCAGTCGCAAGTAAGAATTTCATTGCTCAGCATAACCACAGTGTTTTGCGGTGTACATGACAATAAACTTCTTGAATCTTGAATCTTGAATTCAGGGAGTCAGCTGACCTCATTCTTTGAGCACATAATGTTGCTGAACCTAGACCTGATCAACTGCAGCAACCCCAGATAATAGCACTGCCCCCACAGGCTTGTACAGTAGGCACTAGGCATGATGGGTCCATCACTTCACCTGCTTCTCTTCTTACTCTGATGCACCCATCACTCTGGAACAGGGTAAATCTGGACTCATCAGACCACATGACCTTCTTCCATTGCTCCAGAGTCCAATCTTTATGCTCCCTAGCAAATTTAACCCTTTTTTTTCCCAGTTAGCCTCACTGATTAGTGGTTTTCTTAAGGCTACACAGCTGTTTAGTCCCAATCCCTTGAGTTCCCTTTGCATTGTAAGTGTGGAAATGTGCTTACTTTCACTATTAAACATAGCCCTGAGTGCTACTGTTGTTTTTCTTCTATTTGATTTCACCAAACGTTTAAGTGATCACCAGTCACGATCATTCAGGATTTCTTTCTGGCCACATTTCGTCCTCGAAGACGATGGGTCCCCACTTTCCTTCCAGTTTTTAATAATGCGTTGGACAGTTCTTAACCCAGTTTTAGTAGTTTCTGCAATCTCCTTAGATGCTTTCTCTGCTTGATGCATGCCAATGATTTGACCCTTCTCAAAAAGACTGACATCTTTTCCATGACCACGCGATGTGTCTTTTGACATGGTTGTTTAAGAAATGAGAAGCAACTCATTGCACCAGTTGGGGTTAATTAACTTGTTGCCAGCTGAAAGATAATCACCCAAGCAGTAACTATCCAATAGAAGGCTCGTACCTATTTGCTTAGTTAAATCCAGGTGGCGACTTTGTTTTGGCCAGGCAGCAGAGGTGGGAAGTAACGAAGTACAAATACTTCGTTACTGTACTTAAGTAGATTTTTTAGGTATCTGTACTTTACTTGAGTATTTATTTTTCTGAGTACTTTTTACTTTTACTCCCTACATTTTTACACAAGTATCGGTACTTTCTACTTCTTACATTTTCAAACAGACTCGTTACTTTTTAACACGTCAGGGAGAAGTTTGCGTTTCCGGTCAGTGCGCCGTCAGTCATCAAGCGATCTGAGCCTAAACGGAGGAATAATAACATATAAGAGACAATTGTACTGGCGTATCCTCCATCACCGGCTTATCGGGTACAAAGGGATTAAATACACAAACCCATGTAATTAATGTCTCATTTACAGCGCTATAATCAGGGGTCACAGCGGGCCGGACCGAGTCCGTAAGTTGCGCTGCGGCACATAAACAGCTTAGCTAGCGCTACTGAAGAGGAGCGAGCATGAAGGGAGTAACGTGTGGCAGGTAAATGCAACATTTTTAAATGCTCAACATCAGCAAACAGCAAACACACAAAGTGTGTGCAGTTTGTCACACAGTGTGTCTGCTAGCTAAAAGAAGAGCTGCTGCATTTCAGGGAGAGCAAAGAAAGAGAAGTTCACTCAGAGATGGAGAAAGAGGACAGGAGAGGAAGAAGAGGTTAGATTTAAAGGTAAGGACTGGAAAATAAACTGAAGTATGCTGACTTTGTGTAATTCAAAGATTGTATGAAAATACTGCAGTTTAGTACGTAATAAACAGGTTATCTTGTTGTACTGTATTTACAGTAAAGCTCTGTGTTGGTGCACTTTGTGTTCATGGTCAGAGTTACATCAGTGCAGCAGAGATGAGTTTGAATCAAAGCTGCTGATGCTGAGATTCATTCACTGAATCCAACATTTCTACAGCCTGTATGCTGTCAGTGTAGGGGATGGAGATCAGCTCAGAGAGCTGTGAAATACTGGGTTACATCTTTGTCAAGTCAAGTCAAGTCAAGTTTATTTATAAAGCACATTTAAAACAACGACGTTGACCAAAGTGCTGTACAAGATCTGTAACCCCAAGGACTATACTAAATAAAAATAAAAATATATAAATAAATAAATAAAATAAAAATAAATAAATAAAAACATTAAGAACAATAAATAACATAAGAAAATTAAAAATTAAAACGTTTAAAACAAGTACCATAAAATACCATAAAACAATCATCTAAAAGGAGGTAGCACTGCAGCCAAATGCCAAGGAAAAGAAATGTGTTTTTAATAGAGATTTAAATGTGTGTATCGTCTGAGCTGTGCGGATATGGAGAGGTAGATCGTTCCATAGCTTTGGTGCTGCTGCTGCAAAAGCTCGATCACCTCTCTGTTGTAGTCTGGTTTTAGGCCTCTGTAAGAGCAGCTGGTTCGATGACCTCAGAGCTCTTACAGGGGTGTGACAGTGAAGCAGCTCAGAAGTGAGTTCACTTCATCCACACAGAGCAGTAAACCTCAGAGCAGCAGCAGGTCAGCTGATCACAGCCTGCACACCAACATCATTTACTGCAGCTCACAGTAGAAAGTTGTGATTCTTCTCCCCATGCAGAGCCACTACAGCTGATCTTAGGGTTCCTCCACCTTCTGAATCCCACTGTAACCCCTGAGTATCCTCATGTTGGTGTTTAGGTGGAGACACAGTCACCCTGTACTATGGAGGACACAGAGAACAGAGCTGTGTTTAAATTCCCTTTCACAGTTTGTTATTCAAGCTGAGTACATTCATTAGAATTAAAATTTAGATTGGAATAACATTTGGATTTTCATGTATTATTTTATATTATTACAATAATATATAATAAGGTTCAGTTAGCTTTACACAAAAATAGCAGGTAGAAACGTCCTCCAAAGAGCTAGTTTTACTTTCTTACTTTGAGTAAATTTCAGAGCCTGTACTTTTTTACTTTTACTTAAGTAAAGAAGTTGAACCAGTACTTTGACTTTTACCAAAGTATTTTTTAACACAAGTACTTGTACTTCTACTTAAGTACAGAATGTCAGTACTTTTGCCACCTCTGCCAGGCAGTATGTATATGTCAAGTTATGGGCCCTCTATGTTGATAGGTTGAAATTTGATATATTTTTGATTTGCCGTGTTAAAAATTGCAACTAAATCAATTTTAAAAGCCAAAATCACATTTGTTTTCTCTTGGAGTAATTTTGGCAGGTTGGCCACTCCTGGGAAGGTTCACCACTGTTCCCAGTTTTCTCCATTTGTGGATAATGGCTCTCACCGTGGTTCACTGGAGTCCCAAAGCCTTAGAAATGGTTTTGTAACCCTCTCCAGATTGATAGATGGCAATGACTGTTTCTGTGCTGTTTGTCAAACAGGTTGTATTTAAATTCTTTTTTTATTAGAAGCTCGAGAAATATCAGGGGCAGAGAGAAGAGCTAGAGAGGATGTGGAAGGTGAAGGTAACAGTGGTCCGGTGGTAATCGGAACACTTGGGGCAATGACCCCCTAACTGGGAGAATGGCTCCAGTCGATTCCAGGAATGACATCTGAGATCTCTGTCCAGAAAAGTGCAGTCCTAGGAAGACCTAAGATACTGCGCAGGACCCCAAGGTCCCAGGGAGGAGCCGAGCTTGGGGTTCAGGTGTGAAGACTGGGCTGGCTATGACAGGGTTTTGATCTGGTGGTCCTCCATCCACACCCTGACTGACCGAGCTGTGTGGCATGGAGCATTGGACAAGCCAATCCTGAGAGTTTGGGAAAGCCCTTATTTTTCCAGAATAACCTTGTATGAGGTTTAATTCATGCGTCTTTTGCCAAGACTAATCTTCCTGATTCCAGCCTAGCTGAAGCACCCCCAAATCATCACTGATCCTTCACCAAATGTCACAGTGGATGCGAGACACTTCAGCTTTTAGGCCCCTCCACATCTCCATCTAACCATTAGACAACCTGTCACGTCCACAGAACGAGAGGACACACGGAAGGTGAACGTTAACAGGTTTATTTACAGAGGAATGTGCGAAGGGAAGTGAGCAGGAGCGGGAGTTGCTGAGGGAGAGGAGAGACTGCCTCCGACGAGGAATGAGAGTGACGGTGGTCCCAAGGGTCCGCGGGAGCGGGAGGGCAAGACGGTGGCGGCGATGGAGCGCGGGCAGGAATCCACAGCTGACCTGAGGCGAGAGTCGAGAAGTAAGCTAAGACAAATAGAACCGGTAAGTCATAGCACGATACTGAGCCGACACTGACTGTAACTTAATCAGTGATCCAGCGATGAGTCGAGGTCTGCTGTCAGCTTAAGAAGGCTGTGATGATTGCGTCAATGGAGAACAGGTGTGGAGCAGCTCCATGGAGGGACCGCCCCAGAGGGCGGTATCTCGGGAGGTAGCCGGCTAGGTGTCTCCTCATCAATTGTCTCCATGCCAGCCGGAAAAAAACCCCCGTCCCTCACATACCAGAATCCACAGGGCATGACACAACCAGATGTTTGGCAAAACTGGACTCATCAAAGAAGATGACCTTACTCCAGTCCTATATAGTCCAATCATTCCGGTCTTTCTCAAATCTCAAACCTTTTTTGCTTCTCATTTATGAAAGACTTTCTCGTAGCGGCTGAGTGACATTCAAATGAGTTAATGGGCAGTGGACAGTCGTTTTTGCCCTCTGCTGCTCTGTAGATTTGCTGTCCTCAGTGTCTGCTGTTTGACCTGATTGTTATGAACTGCCATCTTAGAAATTTTAAGGATGTAAGGAATGTGACGCTCACTGTATCCCTCTGCCAGTAAAGCCAGAATTGAACACTTCTTTTCCCAACCCAAAACTTTGCTTTTCAACTCTTTTGGGATGGTTAATAGCCCAACTGGTCCTATTGCAAGTGGACAGTAATGATCACAGCAGTAGTAAATTTTTCCCTCATTAAATAAGATTTGGTTCATGTGATGACCTAATCAGTACCTTATTATGATAGATAGATAGATGTGTGTGTCTGAAGGGTTTTTATATCTGAAGGGTCTTTGTAATCATCTGTTTTTTTGTCTTAACCCTCAGCATTCTGGCCTTTGTAGTCTGGAGTGTTGGTTTATTGTCTTTTCTCCCAGTTGGCATATTATTCTTTATCTATGTCAGTTTACTTCCTGCTTTATATGGCTCTTTCTGTGTTTTTACTTCTGTCCTTCATTCCTTTTCGTGCGTACTTATTTACCTGATTGAGTTGATCTGTGCCTTGTTATCTCTCTCCTTGGTGTGTGGATTTAGTCTGTGCGCAATTTATCAAGCAGTCTTCTTTACTTTCTAATGTCCCCGAATTTCCCTTTCCTCTTTTTATTTACATTTCTTTGCTTTTTTCAGTGTTCTGGACTCTCCTGCCCTTTTTGTTACAGTGAGCAATTAAAATTCATTGTTTTTCCACCCACCTGCCAGCTCCTGTTGTTTGCATATTGGGTCCTTTGTGACCATTTCCTAACAAACACGACAACAGTTGCTTCCATACTGATGTAAACCTTGTCAAATTAAAGCTGTGACTTCATCGTAGTCACTGATTCATTTTACTGAATGTTCTGAAGCACAAAACTTGAAGGCCAACATACAGCCTGCAACCCAAGTCTGAATAAGATATGATTGTATCTGCGTCCACCTCATAAAACAATAGAAACATCAAAAAGACAAGTCATACATCATTTAATATAATTCATCTTATATAATGGCCAGTGAATGAAATCATTTATGTTACAAACAAAACTGAACAAAAACAGATCCCATTAGCCTGGCTGTGTGGTCATTAAAAAAGAGAGGCAAAAAAACAAAAGAAGTATTGAGACTTGGATCTGGGTGGCCACAGGTGTGAACACTTGTCATGTCTGGTCCCCGGCTGTGTAATTGAATGTTGGCAGGCTGTAGACAGGTGCATGAGCTAAGTGACTGGGAGAGGTGGGCTTTCAAACTTGCTGTCACTTTGACTTTAATAACCCATGATAGTGAGCTCATTACTGCGCCTTGTGTTTCATTTCTGTGGCTGTGCTCAAATTTTGTGTTACTGTGCTATACTTTTACAATTTGCCCTCATTATGGTAAGTTTGTAATATTTTTAATGTAATTAGTAAAGCGTTTGCACTGACCAATTATAAACCACAGATATTTGTTACCATGACTAAAAATTATTCAAACAGTCTGTGATAGAGTTACTTTGGCAACAATTAATGAACAAGAATAAAGTTGTTCTGGAGCGCATTTTATTAAAAAAATTTTTTAATTAAAAACATATTAAATCAATGCCATAATGTGTGTTATTTAAATGAAACAATACTACACCTGGCAGTGGGAGCCAATAGAAAACTCATAAGACCTTAATTGAAATTTGTTCAGTCTAATTATTTTATACCTTTATCTACTGAATGTTTGTTTGTTTTTGTCAGCTCATTGTCATTTTTCATTTTCCTGTTCACCAGAATGTTTTTCTTCTAGTTTTCTCCAACTGTGACCTGTTTGGCAGGTGCAATCAGCATATGTTATCCTTCCATCTGGTGCTGGATAATATCACAGCAATATTGCTTTCCACTCAGTGACTATGTGTCACTGGTGTTGTGCAGAAACATTCCTTTCTTGGGAAAGTTAACTTTTTCATGAAAAAAGAAAAAAAAAGTTTGATTCAGCCCATCAATCGTTTAACTCTGCTAATACGTTATGAAACCTTTTCTGCATATGGAAGATAATGTCATCTGTCAATGGCAATAAAAAGATAATAAACTGCCAAAAATGTAGGATACAGGGTTTTTGCGGGACACCAGCTATGATGGGTTGTGGGAGCTGTTTGTAATCTTCCAACGTCAACCTTTCAAACCATTATTCATCAGCACAGTTCCAAGGCTTGAAATAAATTGCAAGTTATTAACTCTGCTCTCAGAGAAATGAATGTGTCTTACTCAGAAATGCTAAGCCATGAGAAAAGTATTATATAAAATAACAGTTTAATCCTCTTCACTGATATAATCAGTCAAATGGCACACTTCTGAAATCTGATGCTGGAATTGGGCTCTCTCCAAAGTACATTCAATGCTCAGGATTTTTCCTCTGGTGCCAGCCAGGCAGCTGTGTGTTGTGTGCTGTGTGCCAGATGCTCAGAGCTCAACACACGGTGGCCTCGTATAGCACTGGATACAGGGCATTGATTAGGTTTAAGCATGCTGCACCACACTGCCTGATTCTGGATTTAAAAATTCCCCTCAATTTCACTTTGAGATGGAAAACAATTTGATTTCAAAGGCTGTAGTGCAACGCTAATGTTATATGAACAGGGAATGTCTAATATGAACTTATTGTTTAAAAGCACAACAGAATTGAAATAGTTAATTTGCAATTGCAGGTGCTCCAATGCTGTGTTTGAAACAGTTAGGGTTGACGCTCTGAAGTCTAAGTCATCACTAGTGATAACCCCAACCCTCACCCTAGGTACTCAGATTATGTCATTTTTGTTTTTATTTAAGGCAACACAGTGACATGGTGGTTAGAACTTGCTGTGGTGCTTCACAGCAAGAATGTCCTGAGTTCAAATCCATCTTCTGGCAGGGGCTTTTCTGTGTGAAGCTTGCATGTTCGCCCCGTGTCTGTGTGGGTTCTCTTCAGGTACTCCAGCTTCCTCACACAGTCCAAAGACATGTAGTTTGGTTGGGGTTAGGTTAATTGGTGATTCTAAATTGCCCTTAGATGCAATTGGTTGTCTATCTCTCTGGGTTAGTCCTGCGACATAGATATCAGATGTTAGATTCAACTCATTGTCATTGTGCGCACAAGGCACACAATGAAATGATCGTTCCAGATCATCCAGAGAAGAGCATTTGCGGTCATGCAGCCAGAGACCGGTGCTACCTGGACATACTGGTGACCTCTCCAGGGTATACCTGCCCACCGAACACACACACAAAGTGAAGGAATGGATGTTTTTATTTATTTGTTCTCCCTGATCTTAGCAATCACAGAACAAAGAAAATAATCATTATAACTGGTACAAATCAAAACCAACCCCCCACCCCAGTCTGTTCTGGCCTTTTCCAAAGTATAGCATAAGGGGAGGTTAGCACTTATGACATAATAAAAGAAAGGAAAACTGAATGTCATTTCTGGAAGATATCTACGTGCTAGTCCAGACATTACAAAGCAAAGCAATTAACACTCCATCCACCCTACTCAAATGCACAATCCTTGCATGCAAATTTTTATTCCCATTTTAAACAAGCATTGACAACAAATTCTGCAATCTCCTACTTATTAGGTTACTACCGGCGCAGTGATTTTACGGAGGATAATTGTCGCCGGGAAACAAGTGTCGCTGGGAAACAAGTGGCAGAACATGTGAGCAAGGACTGATTACCAAATTTTTTTATTTTTTTTTGGCAGCAGACCCACACAATCAACAATCACATGCACTAAAGGTTCACCGACTATAGGGATAGTTTCGAGGGGAACAGTTGGTACAACTTGATTGGGCTTACCAGCAATTTGGCAAATGCTGCAGGTTTTGTGGTGTTGGATAATTGGCTGGCATGGGCGGATTATCAGCTAATGCAGCTCACCTGTGTCTTCCAGGCTATAAAAGATGACCCCGATGAACTGCTCAGGCTCTTTTTTCCTCTTCACCTTGCATCAACCCATTTGTGATGATTGTCTCTTGGTCAGGTTATTTTTACTAACTAGACTTTTTTATTTAAGTAAACCACTTGTGTGGACTACACCTACTCTGAGCCAGGTTGTTACAATTGTTAGCTGATAGAGTGGTTACAGGTTCACTGGCGGCGCTCTCACTTAATGTTGGCAAGCTGGTATCAGATTCCTGTTTCAATGCATGGTGGTGTTTTTTTTTTTTACTTTAATCTGTGTACTTCAATGAATTTCAGACTTTTACATAGCAACTTATTTCATACATGCACTTTATCAGGGCACACCTGCTGAATCACTTTTAAATTAATTCATAGGATTCCCTCAATGTGTTTTTAGGGATTCATTAGCTTAGTGTAGCTATTAGCTTAGCTCTTAGCTGAATCATTAGCAGAATGGCTTACAGGTCTCCAACTGCCTTACTGGCACTTTCCTGCTCAGTGTATCAAATGATTAGTTATTCCTCAGCCTCCTTTAGTGGTAATGCTACTTGCATTAACCTGTTCACAGGCTCTGAGCACAGGCCAGGGAACTGAGGAAGAAGGCTTGTCTGAAACAGAAATTCCAGGAATTTGGCCAAATTTATTAAACCCCCAAATGTGACTATCCAGAGTTTGGACCAGGAAGCAGAGCTGGAGTATTCCACAGCTCTCTGCAGCATCCCTCCTCCTGTCATCCATCCGAATCCCCACCCCCATAGAAACCGTATCTGCTCCTACACCACCACCAAATAAACCTACAATCAAAAAACAATTTTATTTATATATATATATATATATATATATATATATATATAAAAAACATCCTCAACTGCATAAATGTTGACTATTTGTTTGCACTCTTTCTAGTGTGTCTAAATCAAAGAATTAATCTGAAAGCTTGACTCAGCCTTGTCTACCCTGATTGGAAAAGTCAAAAATCAGTTTTATTTGTTCTATCATCCAGAGGCCAGAGCAAGTGATATTGAAGCAATCATCTACTTGGCACTTACTCAGAGCCTGCTCCAGCTGCCATAGGGCAAGAGGTGGGGTAAACACTGGTCGCAAGGCTAACACAAGGCGACAACCATTCTCACTTGCATTCACACTTATGGGCAATTTAAAATCACTAATTATTAACCTAATAACTGCTAACCACCATGCTAATGGCTGGATGCCTTATACCGCACTGTGAAATACATTTCATTTTAGTAGCTGTCTACCTAGAAGTGCTGTAATAAAATTTAAGGAAGTGATTCCTCCACTCTTGTTCAGTGCCGTGTGCCAACACAATGCAGAACAGCTACTTTACTCCCAGAGAAGTCAATTATTTTTTTTTAATAGTCTTACATCCTCACTGCATATGCCGGTGGATCCTGCGGCTCCTCAGTAAACAAATTGTCAAATCACAACTCACAAATACACACCTTTAAAGCGAATAATGCGTAAGCTGGTGAGGAAATGGCATTTCACTAATTTAGAAGACCTTCATTTGGTCTGGAAAAATAGTTTCCTTTATTAAAAAAAAAAAAAAAGCTCTTGGTCAAGCTAGGACATCTTAGTATGGAACAACTCCAGGTTTCTCTTCAGCACTGTAACATCGACTGAGGTGTGCAAGGCCCTGAGAAGGACCAACCCCCGAAAAGCACCTGGCCCCAACAACATCCCTGGCCGTGCTCTGAGGGTCTGCTCTTCAGAGCTGGCCGAGGTTTTTACAGATATTTTTAATTTGTCCCTCTCCCAATCTTCTGTGCCCACATGCTTCAAGTCCACCACTATAGTGCCCCTCCCCAAGAAAACCAACACAACCTCTTTGAATGACTATCGTCCCATTGCACTCACTTCACTTGTAATGAAGTGCTTGGATGGTCATGTCCCATATTAAAGGATCCATTCCGGACACAATAGATCCCCTGCAATTTGCATACCGTCAGAACCGTTTCAACTGATGATGCTGTTAATGCAGCCATCCATACAGCCCTCTCACACCTTGAAAATAAGGACACTTATGTTCGAATGCTGTTTATAGACTACAGTTCAGCTTTCAACACTGTCATCCCAAGCAGGCTGGTTGAAAAGCTGTTCACCCTCGGAATACCACCCTCCCTTTGCCGCTGGGTCTTGGACTTCCTTACAGACAGACCTCAGGCAGTCAGAGTTGGTACCAGGACATCAGAAACAAAGACAGTGAGCACTGGGACCCCACAAGGCTGTGTGCTCAGTCCTCTCCTGTACACCCTCTTCACCTACGACTGCATCCCCTCCCAAAGCAACACCTCCATCGTCAAGTTTGCTGACGACACCACCGTCATTGGGCTGATTACTGGGGGAGAGGAAGCAGCTTACAGGGAAGAGGTGGCCCAGCTGGTTTCCTGGTGCCAGGAAAATAATCTCTCCTTAAATACAGAGAAGACTAAGGAGATGATTATTGACCCGAGGAAGAGAAGAGACCAGTATGCTCCATTATTCATCAACGGGACTCAGATGGAGAGAGTGAAGACCTTCAAATTCCTTGGCACCCACATCAGTGAAGACCTCACCTGGACCTACAACACAGCACAGACTGTCAAGAAAGCTCAACAGAGACTCTTCTTCTTAAGGAAACTGAGGAAATTCGGATTATCCCCCAAGCTCCTCAGCAACTTTTACAGATGCACTGTGGAGAGCATCCTGACAAACTCCATCACGGTGTGGTATGGAAACTGCACCAGTCAGGACAGGAAGGCTCTCCAGCATGTCATCAAAACAGCACAATTCATCTGTGGAGCTGCCTTCCCATCACTACAGGACACTTATAATACCCGGGTAATAAAGAGGTCACACAACATCATCAAGGACCGTACCCACCCACAGCACACACTGTTCACACTCCTGCTGTCTGGCAGACGTTACAGGAGTGTAAAAGCAAGAACAACCAGACTAAAAAACAGTTTCTATCCACAGGCCATCAGGCTACTGAACCACTGACGGATTATCAAACTGTGATTACCTGCCTTTCTTTTCATCTGTATATATAATATATATCTGTATACAGTATATTGCACTCGCTTTATTATTTATTTCTTTATATTCTCTACATTTACTTTTCTAATATACTAGTTCTTAAATTTTATTTTAACTTAGTTGCTTATTTCAATTGTTTGTAAGGCAGTCGCAAGTAAGAATTTCATTGCTCAGCATAACCAGTGTTTTGCGGTGTACATGACAATAAACTTCTTGAATCTTGAATCTTCTTGAATCTTGAATTAGTAATTCTTAAACTCTGGCTCTGTCTCCCATAGTGTGTCTTTTGTCCCATCTCCCTCTGCTCGCTTCTCTTTTTTCTCACCCCAACCCAACAGTTGGCTGCCCCACCCTGAGCCTGGTTCTGCTGCAGGTTTCCTCCTCTTAAAAAGGAGTTTTTCCTTCCCATCATCCCATTGTCCTAAAGTTTTTGCTCATTTGATTGTTGGGGTTTTCTCCTAACATTGTAAGGTCTTTACCCAAAAATATAAAGCACCTTGTGAAGTGGTGCAAAATTGATAAAATAGAATTGCAACATGTAATTTATGTTTTTATGAAATTGTTCCAAGTCTTTGCAACCAGAGAGAGCAAAGGAAATAATCATTCTGACACACATCAACCCCCCCCCCCCCCCACCCCCCCCACCCCAAAAAAAGGACCCTGTTTAGGCCTTCTCCAAATGTAGGGTTAGAATAGCGTAAGGATCTTTCTTTTAGTTTACCCTCATGAACACAAAACAGACAACAAAAAGCAAAGTTGAAAGCCAGTCCAGAGACTCAAAGGGATTACCACAATGATTCCACTGTAGAAAATAATTTACTACAGTAAAATCACTGCACATTGACCTATACACCAACGTACCGGTGGAATTGGAGGCTACAAAGCTACAAAGTCTGACTGCTCATCACTGCCTGTTGAGGATCAGGACACTGAGTTTTAATATCACTCAGGGTTCTGTTAGCTTTGTGTTAGCATGCAGATGTTTATAAAGAGCCAAAGTTGTGTTAGTAGTATAATGCAGATGTTTCTATCCTGAAGACAGTTTGCAGTATACCAGTATATATTTCAGAGTTTAAATGAAATATATTTTAATATAATTTTTCACAAGTCATTCTCATACACAACTTCATCTAACTGCATCTGTGTTTTTCCTTTTCAGTACCCATCCCTTTTCCACAAATGCAAAAGCTTAATTGGCATTTTTTTTAAATTTTATTTCAAACACAACCTACTCCTGACCACAGAAATACTTTCCTAACAGCTGCAGCAACACACAGAAAACTGCACTGTTATTTGCAGTGTCAGTTACATTAATTACTTCAAGCTATAAACCACAGATGTCACTTGTATTCAGCGTGCGGGAGAGAGAAGCAGAGCTTCATAATTTTCTGATATGCTGTCATGTATCATCAGTCTGTGGTTTTTGTCTTATTCTGAATTTTGTGATGCAGGTTTTATTGACCTTTTCTATGTCCAGTGATACACCAGTGACTGACAGTATGGTTAAAGCAAAAAAATGCTTGATACTCAGTGTTCCTACCCATTATCCATTATCCATTATCCGATAATCTGTCTATACTGTAGATACTATAGGCAATAAAAGATACTGTATTTATCATGGACTCAGCTGGCCTCTCTCTCTCTCTGGGTCTCCCGTTCTGTTCATGTTCACTAACCAATCCCTGTGTTGTAGAGGTGGTCCTCCTCCAATTCTCAGTTGCTAGATACGTGGGCCAGTTCCCGCAGCTGATGATGGTTTGGGTGATCATCTGGCCTACTTAAGACCTACACTGAAGGCTGGATTGTTACTTACCTCCCAGTTAGTTGATGTCAGCTCTCTGGTATCCTGCTATGACTTCTCAGTGGACATCTAATGACCCTCTGTTTCTTCTTTGCTCAGGAAACTGGAACCCTTGAGTGCATGCCTGACAGTAAGTGAGCAAGAAGAGGAAAAGAAGAGCGGTCCAGTTGTTGTTTTTGAAGAGACTCCTGTAAACCTTTGGAGCAGCCACGGAGAGTCCAACCTGCCACCTTTTCCTACTATCACAATTCATTGTCTTGTGCACTATAAATAAATTCACTGAAAGCAGTTCTAACAGTCTGCATTTTGAGTCCTCCCTATTCCTTCAGCCATGACAGTATTTAACTTTCTGACACATGCAGTGTGACTTCCATACTAATTATTATTATTATATTGTGGATGTGATATATGTAATCACTGCAAAAAGGGAAAGAAATGCTGCATGGCTCGAATGGATGACCCAACAGTAGGGCAGGTAGAAGTACAAAAAACTAAATCCAGGAAACCAAGCTAAATACTACGTGGTGTGATCCATAGAGCCATGGGTGTCATAATTAAAAATAATTCAGACTGAACCTTACAGTCTTATCAAAGCACAATTGTTAATTTTATCTCAGGTTTATGCATATACCACATATATAGCAAGATTTGAATGTTTTTATAAAACATAATTTTAGATTTCTGTATGTGCAAATGCTGCCATGTATAAACCAAGCTGATTAGCTTCCATCTGCTTCCATGGCTTTACTTTTTTACTCTGCTGTTGGTACGTTTCTTAAAGCATGAACTGTCCTTTTAGATCAGCGAAAGCAAGCATTTCCAAATGGGTGGGGGGGTGGGGGTTTATGCCATTTCTTAGATTTCTTTTGAGTAATTTTTACAATGAGTTGTAGAAGAGTGTATTTTCCAGCAAACATTATGCTAATGCTTTCTGTTTCTGAGGGTGTTTGTGCACCTGTATGACATTTTCATCTGAACAACTGCCAGGTATAATCACAATTACACACTCTGAGTTACCCAAACTGATTTGTAGTTTCTATAGTAACCACAAAAATTCTGCTATGTAGCAAGGGGTATTCTTCACGGGACTTGGAAAACTCTGTCAAGATCTAACTGAACTATTGCTTTGCAGGGACCGTCTCAGTAAGTGAATATAAGTCTTTTTTTAAAATTTAATAAACACCTGGAAGTCATCACTACTGATGCAGGTTTATCTGATAAATTCACACCTCCAGTTGCACATCAGCATCGCTTTAGTAAATATGTAAATGACCTGTGGGGACTTAGCACCACGGCACACATTTCAATTAGTTTCATTGTCACTGGTATTACATTTGTCATCGTAAACAGCACCATATGCTCACACCACTTAATTCAAGTTGGGTAGAGATTATGAGCAGATGATTTAGCAATTGCACCGCTCCTCCACAGTGATATGGTACTGGCTGATGTGAAGTGAAATGAAGCCAGGCACTCGTATGAGTTGAGGGCACCATTTCCCTCCCCTCTGATTGACTAAACATTTAGCTGTGATATAATTGGCTTGGTAACAAAGTGACCATGGGGCGTGAATAAATTTGTAACAAGCCCTTTGATCAGACTCAGAGGCACATTGGCATCTCGGGCCTCCCTCGACATTGTGGGCTGTCAACATGGTTTGGTGAGTTGTGAAAGGCAGGAAATTCAACATGGGAGGAGCGATGTGATGGCCCTCTAACGAGGTACACATGCCTCATCAAGCCTCTGAGTAATTTTCCTTACATCTGTAGTTTAATTCAAGGTCAAAATCTATTACAGATTGTTTGAATTTGTCATATAAAATATTCTATACCTTGTAAAGGGAAAGCAAAAATAATTAAGAAGCTCTGGAGGAGCGCATATTATATATATATATATATATATATATATATATATATATATATATATATATATATATATATATACCCACTACTGAGCATGACAAATCACCACAGGCCTGAAAATACAGATATCCTCACACATCTTTCACTGTAAGACTGGAGATCATGTTATTGTCTGCAGTTTTTTGTTCACCGGCTTTAAGGCAGCACCACCTCCCAGGCAATACACTTTAAGCACTCTGGCAAAGCTGCATCAAGTCTGGGGAGCAGTGCTGCCTTAAGGACACACCTTAGGGAATAATTGTCCCTTCCCTTTTAGTTCCACAACCCACAAGCTTCATATCACAAATACCAATGTAAAGCAGATACATCAGTACACTCCTGAACTTAACATGAAAAACCTTCAGCCAAAGCTTACACCAGTGATTGCTGTGTGCCAGAGGGAGACAAATCTCCAAAAGGAGATGATGCAACAAACATAACGTTAGATAACAGTATTACATCGACACACACGACAAGGTGGGTTCACATGCAGTAGACGAAGTGTTTAGATTTCAAAAGCAGCAATACTGCAGTATAAAAAATACAATATTACAAGTAAATGTGCAGTTCAGTGTCAGATGAATTCATTTAGTGGAGATTTTAATTTGGAAAATTGACTCTGGAAGTGTAGAATTATAGCACTGAGTTATGACTGCTGATGAAATGATGTGGAGGCATTATTTTTATGAAGCTGGAACTAGAAATGAAGCTAGTTTTAACCAAGTGATGCACTCTAGTACAGGAGTGCACAATTTTGTTTATAACCCTGTACAAAGTAGACTCACATAGCAATATCTGGATCATAATGTAACAGAATAGGATTACAACATGGATCAGAAACTGAAATGCAGTTGTGACAGAATCATAACAAGGCAATACTTATATGCTTATATAAGTATTGCCAAAAGTATAGTCAAAAGTATATAAGTACTTTTGACCACAATTCTGATGACTTACTCACCATAAAACTAAAGAAAATCAATGATAAAAGAGGAAGGCGAGGATGACCAGTCACAACGTTTACCAGGCGTTATTTGGTTTTGACCATTTCTAACCAGAGTACTTTATTCCAGCAAAGCTGTCAGACTCTTATGGATGCCAGTTTCTTGACATAGGAAATATAATCCAGGCTTGAAAAGACTTGTTACAACTTGTTATATATGTGGAATTGCACAAAATGCACAAGATTAATTGGTACACATCTTCATTCATAATTATAAAAACATATTTACTGTGACTTTTACACTACCACTAAAATATTAATAAGCAATTTTCACAGTTTAGTGACTAATTAAGCAGATAGAATTTGATAAATTGCTTGAACATAAGTACAGCAGTAATCCAGTGCATGTCAAGGACTTTTATTGTGAAAAGAAGGAACAGAAAAAAGCCTTTTGAATATTCATAAAAACGTTGGTTTTGTGGTGCAGATCAGGCAGCAACAAGCTTCACCACTGGTGATGTGGGTTGGCCAGAAGGTTGACTACAATTTGTTTTGTCTGGCCATGGCCACCCCCTTGGCTGCACCGCTACATGCTAAATAAAGCTGTAATAAACCAATTTAAGGGAACAACATGAGCTTAATTCTTCAACTATTTTAGATTAAAATTACATTAAAATATTTCCAACCCATCAAATAAAATGCTAAGCAAAATATCCTATTTTAATCCGACCCTGGCAGCTGTTGGTGGGCCTGTCCCACAGCTTCAATTATCAGTGAGGTCCATTCCAAGCATGTGAACTATGGCAGGTGGAAATCAGGTATCTCACAACAGTCGGGGTGAAACTGTCAACTGCTGCTGTGGGAAATGGACTGCGGCTGCCCCCACCGTCTGGCCAGCTCCATCAGAGGCTCTCCCTCACACAATCTGTCCCCCTCCCCTGCTCTACGAATCAGCAGATCTGCGACCTGTCGGCAGTGATGAATAGAGGGCGTCTGCAGCCGCGGCTGCCACCACAGGCACAGATGGATGATAGTGGGCTGTTAAAGTGCTTCCTGCGCCACAGTGGCCGACATAGTCAAGGAGAACAACGATGGGCAATGTTCCTGTGCTTTATTTTTCCTTTTTTTTTTTTTTTCTAATGATGCTTGGGCTGTGAGTGCCACTGGCAAGAGCTGAAATACAGTCAGAACACCTAGTACACAAGTCAGACATTTACGCAGTTGGGTATCATTTTTTTCCCTCCCTTCTTACATCCCACATGCACCACATATGTTTCCATTTTTTTAATGTTGACACATTTTTGAATTATTAACCATCTGTATGTGTCAGCAGCCCTGTTACCAGCCACTGTGACATGACATGTCAAATTGCAGCACAGCTGACACTGTCCACATAATTCACTTGTGTGGCACTATATCTAGTAATTGCATAGCTAATTGCAGGGCTAATTGAGAAGTATTCAGAATTAATTATAAACTGCTCTCCCAGATGATGAAGGGAAAAAAATCACTTCAATTATATATACACTTCTAAATCCACCCCTAATCACACCATTTAGCCCCAGTGAGCTGTCATTATAGCGAATATGGCGTCATGGAACTTATCAATGTTTGCCACAATATTCAAAAATTAATTCTTAACTTGTTTGTGTATGTCTGCATAACCCCAATGAAAATGTTCAGTTTCTTGTTTTAATTTAAATTAACTCATGCCTGCTGTCTTCCTTGAGGCACTGAGAACATCTTCTTGGTATTCTGCGTAACCTGACCTCCAAATTCTATTGTGTGGCTTTTGCACATGTTAGATCCCAATATGACCCATGGGAGGGATTGAAGCCTGAGCAAACAGTGGAAAGAACATAAACCATAAGATGCATGGAATCCACAGAGAGCTCTGTTACAAGCGTGGAGGCTTCCAGCAGAGTTAAGCATTGTGCCTGCATAGCGCCAACGGTTATTATGATTACACGTATGGCTGCACAATTATTTGACTTTTAATCTTTATTGCAAATTTTTATTTTTTATTTTTTTTGCGTTTTTGGCCACAGCGGCTTTTGTTGGCAGTGGAGAGAGACAGGACATGGGGGAAAGATACAGGGGAAGACACGCGGGCAAACCGGCGACAGGCCGGGACGCGAACCCGCGCCGCCCGCACCGCAACGCGGCATATGTATGTGGTCGCCAGCTTCACCACTAAGCCACCCAGGCGCCCCTTGATTGCAATTTTGGCTTTTCACAATTAAAAAATCTGAATGATATTTAAAATGCATGCTCTGCTATTTAAAGCACAAAGCAAAAGTGTACCCTAAAGTACCGTATTTTTCGGACTATACGTCGCTCCGGAGTATAGGTCGCACCAGCCAAAAAATGCATAATAAAGAAGAAAAAAACATATATAGGTCGCACTGGACTATAAGTCGCACTTTTTTTGGGGGGGGGGTTGATAGAATCCGAGACTCAGAGCAGAAATTCCATCTTGAACGGCAATTTAAAATAATAATGGATTAAAGAACAGGACGAACACGGTTACGCCTACGTTATGCTAACGTAGCACATTCAGCTACATGACGCACAACGAACACGTGTTCGGTATGTTAACGTAACATTAAGTTATTCAGATAACCATAGCATAAAGAACATACTAACAAGTTAACCAAACCATCAATCCATTGAATTCTTCATCCTCGGTGTCACTTCTAAACAATTCCGTACACTCCGTAGACGAAGCGCCGCTTCCTCTTCTGTGTCGCGTTAGTCAGACTCGTCGTCAGCTGCAGTTCCAATTATTCCAGCCTTTCTGAATCCCAACAAGATGGTTTGTCACTGAAGCCCATGTTTTCTTGATCCATCCAATGACTTCCAGGAAAGTTGGGTGGCGCATTCTCCCACTTGCCGTTAAGCTGTGCTCTCCATCCACCATCCACTGCGCCCACAGGTTACGCAAGACTGCCTTAAAGCTGCAGTTCACGGAGATGTCAAGTGGCTGGAGTATTTTGGTTCATGTGTTATAAATGTCACATATACGTCGCTCCGGAGTATAGGTCGCACCCCGAGCCAAACTATGAAAAAAAGTGCGACTTATACTCCGGAAAATACGGTAGCGCCTGACCGGTCAACATACTGGACAAAATATATGTTATGCCCAGTTATTTTTTTCCAAAATAGTAAAACCTGTTGTACTCAAAATGTTGCTGAGAGACTAGAGAGGGATCTCACAGCTGTACTTTGTTTTGAGATTGATTCACAAACTCATGCAAGTACAATGAATAATTCATTGTACCTGACAATTTTATTCTGATGCAAAGATTTATACAGATGTGAAGATGTGAAAACAGTGTTCTGGTTATGATTTTTTTTTTGTCAATAAAAAAAAAAAAAAATTAAGTTAAATTCATGACAAATAATTGTGATCTCAAGATTGAATTAAATAACCTTGATCATTTTGGCCATAATCATGCAGCCCTAATGACACTAATGCAGCAGCTGAAGATGCACTTAGCTATTTTGCAACATTGTTAAAAAAAAAAAATACATAGAGGAGAGACCAGCTAAGACACACACACACACAAAATCACTTTTTTTTTTTTAACCAATGGGAGGTGAAAATAAAATGTCAGAGTCGCAGCTTTATTTGCACATTCCTTGCATAAATTGATAGGAGTGATACCGCACTACTGAATGCTTGCTTATCAAACAATGTTGACATTTTGGGATAGATTTAACTGGCTGCATAATTTGCATTAAAAGACCTATTGCAGCTATTTGTTTGCCACAGAAGCAAAATGTGAGTGCTTCTGATGCTTTGTTTTTCTGTTTGCTGGCTCTAAATCTCTATATGATCAGAAATGATCCACAGGAAACCCCGGTGATTTGTTACAGACTCGTATCAGAAGTATCCTGTATGACATACAGGATACTTCTGATACGAGTCTGCAGGTTAGGCCCCTGTCAGAGCGTGATCTTAATCACATGTGATTAAGATCACGCTCTGACAGGGGCCTAACCTGCATGAAGAAACATTGTACAGTAAACACAAACCTCTTGATCATCTCAGTTGCTGCCACATTAGATAAGATATGGAAGGTGTGTGTGTGTGTGTGTGTGTGTGTGTGTGTGTGTGTGTGTGTGTGTGTGAGAGATAAACCTGTGGATCTGACTTTCTTACAGGATATAGTTCAACATATTAAGCCATCGGGCTCAACTCGTGATCCTTTTCCTCCTCATTTTCTTAAGGAAGCCTTTTCTAGTGTTGGTCAGTCTATTCTTACTATTGCAAATAGTAGCTTGTTGTCAGGTGCTGTTCCTGCGAGCTTTAAGCATGTGGTGGTGCAGCCTTTTCTTAAGAAACCCAGCCTTGACCAGACTGTCTTGGCAAATTTTAGGCCCATTTCTAAACTGCTTTACTACAGAAAATTGTCCTTTCCCAGATCAAGCCCTTTTTAGATGAACATAATATTATGGAGGTTTTTCAACCTGGTTTTAAATCCCAGCATAGCACGGAGTCGGCCTTGGTGAGAGTCCTTAATGATATACAGAGGTGGGAAGTAACGAAGTACAAATACTTCGTTACTGTACTTAAGTAGATTTTTCAGGTATCTGTACTTTACTTAAGTATTTATTTTTCTGACTACTTTTTACTTTTACTCCCTACATTTTTACACAAGTATCTGTACTTTCTACTTCTTACATTTTCAAACAGACTCGTTACTTTTTAACACGTCAGAGAGAAGTTTGCATTTCCGGTCAGTGCGCCGTCAAACATCAAACGACCTGAGCCTAAACGGAGGAATAATAACACATTAGAGACAGTCGTACTGGCGTATCCTCCATCATCGGGGCTTATCTCGTACAAAGGGATTAAATACGCAAACCCATATAATTAACGTCTCATTTATAGCGCTATAATCAGGGGTTACAGCGGGCCGGACCGAGTCCGTAAGTTGCACTGCGGCACATAAACAGCTTAGCTAGCGCTACTGAAGAGGAGCGAGCGTGAAGGAAGTAACGTGTGGCAGGTAAATGCAACGTTTCTAAATGCTCAACAAATATCAGCAAACACACAAAGTGTGTGCAGTTTGTTACACAGTGTGTCTGCTAGCTAAAAGAAGAGCTGCTGTATTTCAGGGAGAGAAAAGAGAGAGAAGTTCACTCAGAGATGGAGAAAGAGGACAGGAGAGGAGAGGAAGAAGAGAGGTTAGAATTAAAGGTAAGGACTGGAAAATAAACTGAAGTATGCTGACGTTGTGTAATTCAAAGATTCTATGAAAATACTGCAGTTTAGGTTAGTTTGTTGTACTGTATTTACAGTAAAGCTCTGTGTTGGACTGGAGCACAGTGTTTGTGTTCATGGTCAGAGTTACAGGTTACATCAGTGCAGCAGAGATGAGTTTGAATCAAAGCTGCTGATGCTGAGATTCATTCACTGAATCCAACATTTCTGCAGCCTGTATGCTGTCAGTGTAGGGGATGGAGATCAGCTCAGATAGCTGTGAAATACTGGGTTACATCTTTGTGAATTCAGTTCATCCGCACAGAGCAGTAAACCTCAGAGCAGCAGCAGCAGGTCAGCTGATCACAGCCTGCACACCAACATCATTTACTGGAGCTCACAATAGAAATTTGTGATTCTTCTCCCCATGCAGAGCCACTACAGCTGATCTTAGGGTTCCTCCACCTTCTGAATCCCACTGTAACCCCTGAGTATCCTCATGTTGGTGTTTAGGTGGAGGCACAGTCACCCTCTACTATGGAGGACACAGAGAATAGAGCTGTGTTTAAATTCCCTTTCACAGTTTGTGTCCTATAACAGATTCAAGCTGAGTGCATTCATTAGGATTAAAATTTAGATTGGAGTAACGTTTGTATTCTCATGTAATATTATTTTATATTATTACAATAATATATAATGAGGTTCGGTTAGTTTTACACAAAAATAGCTTGTAGAAACATCCTCCAAAGAACTACTTTTACTTTCTTACTTTGAGTACATTTCAGAGCCTGTACTTTTTTACTTTTACTTAAGTAGAGAAGTTGAACCAGTACTTTGACTTTTACTAAAGTATTTTTTAACATAAGTACTTGTACTTCTACTTAAGTACAGAATGTCAGTACTTTTGCCACCTCTGATGATATAGTTCGGGCTACTGATTCTGGGGACTATGTTGTCCTTGCTCTTCTTGACCTAACCGCTGCTTTTGATACGGTAGACCACAGTATTTTACTATCTCGTTTACAAACCCAACTTGGTTTTCATGGTACCGTATTAAAATGGTTTGGGTCTTACTTGTCCGGCAGAACCATGTCTGTAAAAACAGCTGATGCTGAATCTTCATCTGCTCCTTTGCTTTGTGGGGTTCCACAGGGCTCAATCCTTGGTCCACTACTTTTTTCTCTCTATCTGCTTCCCTTGGGGTCAATACTCAGTAAGCAATTTGATTTCTTTCCACTGCTGTGCTGATGACAGTCAAATATATGTGCCCCTAAAGAAAGGTGCCCTCTCGATCGAGCCATTATTGCAATGTCTTGAGGACATCAAAGCGTGGATGGCTTGCACTTTTTAAATTTCAATGATAAAAAAACAGAAGTGATGGTGTTTAGTCCGAGTAGTGCACATGATACATCCACAATTGACCTAGGGCCTCTGGCGTCCTACTCAAAGCAAACTGTTTCTAACCTGGGCTTTAAAATTGATAGAGATCTGAAATTAGACTGCCAGGTTGGGGCAGTGGTTCAGTCTTGTTTTTATCACTTACGGCAGTTAGCAAAGGTTAAGCCAATTCTTTCAAAGCAGCATTTTGAGATGGTGATTCATGCCTTTATTACAACTACAGTAGGCTTGATTATCATAATGCTCTTTACTTTGGAATTAGCCAGTCTTCCCTTAAACGTCTCCAGTTAGTTCAGTATGCTGTTGCTTGGCTTCTGACTGGCGTTAGGAGGAGGGAGCCTATTACTCCTGTCTTGGCTTCCCTACATTGGCTGCCTGTACATTTCAGAGGTCAGTTTAAGATTCTTTTACTTGTGTTTAAATGTTTGCATGAGCTGGCTCCATCCCATCTTTCTGAGATACTTAATCCATATCTCCCAACTCGCTGCCTCAGATCAGCTGATCAGCTGTTCTTAGAGGTACTGAGGTCAAAATTGAAGCACAGAGGAGATAGAGCTTTTAGTATTGTTGCCCCTAAATTATGGAATGACTTGCCATTACATATTAGGAGTGCCCCTTCATTGTCAACCTTCAAAACCCTTCTTAAGACACCTTTTTATTCTTTCGCTTTTAATACACATTGAGATTCTTATTGTCTGTTTTTATTGCTTTTTGTTTGTGTATTTGATGTTTTTCTTGTTTTATTGTACAGCACTTTGTTGCAGTTTCTGCTTTTAAAGTGCTTTAAAAATGAGTAAAGTAAAGTAAGTGTGTGTTTTCTGTTTCACACAGGTGCTCAGTTTAATCCTTCCAATTCTGACTGACTTATCCCCGCATATTACAATATGAGAATCATGTAAATATTGTGCTAAACAAGTGGTTTATTCATGTAATAAACCTCATTTGATTAAAAAAAAAGTCAGAAAAGTGCAGTCTGTGTAAAGTGGTGGTGGAGGTCATAAGATGACAGGCTCTTGTTTTTTATCAATTTATTGTACTGCTTTTTTAAAAATTTTTTTTCTATGATACTCTGATGTTGGTCAGGATACTTAAAAAGACGTTCCAACCAATCAACCACCAAATTACTGACATTGCAATCAATCTAGTCCAATCTTCTTCAGTTCTCTACTATTGGAATTTTTTCAGTGTCCAGAGAGCAGAATACAAGAAAAACTAGAATGTGCAACCTGACTGTAAATTGCAGCATAAGCATAACTCAAATAGGTAACACTTTATGATAAAGACAAACTGCAGTCTCAAGCTTTACAGTTGTGAAATTTGCAACATCACTAACCCACTTACTTAGTGTTATATTACAAATATAGGTTACAACTATGGGTTGGCCTTACTGACTTAGATAAATTAAGCCTAGGCCCATGCTCTGGATAATAAAATGAAACATGGTTACAGTCCATATGAAAATATTACTGACAAAAAAAAAAAGAAAAGAAAACCACTTAAATGTTATAACAACATTTAGACCAAACATATCTAAGCATTATTCTAAATTTTTATTAGAATAATACCATGTTTTGTTGTATTTATGAACGTATACAACTAAAATAATGAAAACTGCTTTATTTCATTTATATTACTGACAAAACTGAACAAATGTGAAGCATAGAATATAAGATCTATTAGTGTTTTTTGATGTACCGCATTTATCAACTGTTTACAAAGTTTTCTAATTATCAGTTGCAATTTTGCAATAACTACCCATCCACAGATGACTTACAATCAGATTATTTTGTAATTAACAAACATTAAATATTGATACAAGCTAAAACTTAATTATCAATATATAATTGTTATTACACAGTAATAGCCAATAATACATTTCATCTACAGCTTTTCAGTTGAGTCAGAAATTCCTTTTTAAAATTTCCATTTCATCATATTGAGCTGCTTGTGTTAACCACCACCACAACTTGTAGCCCTGGAAGAGTTTTAGGTGAACTAGAATGAATGTGGACTTTGAGGGAAAATTACAAATAAACCAATAAAAGGATGTTGTCAACACGACACTATTGGCAGATTTGGGCTTATAATTAGTAATGAAACCATACAGTTCACTGTGATTGTTTCAAGAAGGCTTAAGCAGAGACTGAAGTTGCCAGCCAACGTAAACCTTCTGAATCACCAGCCACCACTGATATCTACATGGAATAAAATGGATCTTACAGTTCCCTAAATGTCTTCTGGATTTGCAGCTGAGCTGTGCACAGATGCAGTGACTGCACTGGGCACAGCCACTTACTGGGGACAATTTCACGCAGGATCAGCTACGTATATCAGGGTAGAGGTGTGACATTATATAGTCAGCTAAAAATCCTAGGTATGACAGCTTGGGTAGTAAGGGTTATGGAATGTTTTCTGCCTGTTAATAATCATTAGCTTCATAGTTTTTATTTCCTCTCAACCAACACTCAACAAGTGAGAAAAAAATAATAGGTCTTAAAATATGTCTCAAACATGTTTTGCTCGTTATTTTAAGATGAACTGCTATCAGTTTTGCCCTTGAGGCTCATAATCCAAAATGTTCCAGTAGAGCGGCCCGGTATCACTGCATTGCACCGAGGAACACAGCGGCTGTACCTTCTAGCAACCTGTGACTCAGTGTCCAATTGCACGTGAGTCTGTGCTTCAAAAGGCAATAAGTCATCAAATTCAATCAGCAACAGCATGTCACTTGTAAAGCCATAAGCAACAGTCTTAGGTTGTATGAATAAGGAGCACTAGGGAGAATTTTGAAAGACAAAGTCTCCTTGTACCCATTACCAGACCAGAGTGAGAAACCCTTGCAGATCTGACACTATTTGCTTGTTTTCACTTTATAGTTATTGAAAATGTCAACAGCTGGAAAACTGGGTTTTCTTTGTGCCACCAGAGTCGGCACCTAAAGTGTTACATTTGCTGATCAACCCTGCCCCCAATTTACAGACTTTCTAAATGACGCTGTAAATAAGTGAAGGAGGTTTTGTTGAGGTAATAATAAATAGACTGAAATTAGATTGACAGTCAGAAATCTCAGCTTTTGACCAAGTAATCGCTGATTATTGCTATTGATTACCAATGCTATCAGCCCCCTGCACATGTCAGAGTTTAACAACATGCCACTTTGCTTACTTAAAATTCGAGCAGAGAAAGAAGTGAAAAGAATAGCTTTAAAAGTTGAAAAACACTAAAATAAAAAAAAATTAAAAACTGTGCCCAGCAGTGTGACTTGTGTGAACTGTACCTTGACAGAAAGATAGCAAAAGCAGATAAGGTCCAGCTTGATCCACCCCACCAATTCTCAAGGAAGTCCCATCATTTTTTCCCCAATGCATCATCAAGCTAAAAAAAGGGAAAAAATGGTAGGATAGTGTGATTGATTTTATCACAAAGCAGAAGGTAAATAGGCAATAAAACAGTAGTTAATCCATGACTTACTGAGTCTTTCTGAGAGATGAACTTGTGCTCGATTCGTTAAGAGTATGGAAGGTTGAGAGGGGGAGCTCCAGCCCTGAGCCCTGACTCTGTGAGGTTGCTCAGAGGAAGCACCATGTCCAAGCATCTTTTTGATTTCTCTCCTTTTCAAGTATGAAATGAGAGAATATGATCTTAAACTTTGGAATATGTGTCCTGAGTTGTTCTGCTTTTGTTTTGTAAACATGTTGACTGAATATTGAGGATGTTGTAATGCCACCACCCAAGACTGCAGCTCTGATAGACAGCTGCACCCCTCTCACACTCTGTTAATGGCATGGAAGAAACCAAGTTGCCTGCAGCTTGTGGGAATTGATTGTTCATGTCAAAGTGTGCTCTTTTAAGCTCTTTTCCTTGTTTATTTCACTAATGTTTTGCATTTATAATGTTCAAATTTTACAGTAAATGGCCTCAGGTGATTGTGGTCTTTGTGCGGTAGGCCTAGGCGGGAGATCAGTGGAATACCTGGGGGATTATATTAGGTGGGATCTTGAGCTAGGTTGGCAAGTACTGGGTTGAAAGTCTTTTTTTCAGGATCTGATGATGGTCAGGCGATTCCAGGATGCCAAAAAAAAGACTAGATTATCTCTCACTGAGCATTCGTCATTGTTTGTTGTCCTTGGAGACTGTGGTTATTTCATCTGTAAGACTTTTGACTGACTGAACTTATTATTTTCTTCAGTTAAAGTGAGTGTCTGTTATGGCAAAATTCCAAGCTGCATTTTTATCTCCTGGAATTGTCTCTGTAGCACCTCAACAAGAGAAATCGTCATGTATAAAGCTGACAGCTTCTGGTCTATGGATAAAAGCGTATCACTGACATCGGGGAAGCAGTTTGAGGGTTCTGTGTGGGTGGGTGAAACTGTGAATTAGGCCAGTGAAAGGAGGCATTTTGAAATTTGTTGTGGGTCCGTATTGTCCTTTTTCTTCATCATGGAATCCAATCAGCAGAGGCATGTAATACTTTATCTGCACTTGTCAGTAAAGTACTCCAGTTCATCCAGTTTGATGAGATTGCATAAATGATCCAAAAAAGGAAGGAACTGTAATCTTAACTCGCTCTTCCAGTAAAGCATTGTTTATATCCAGCAACAGCACATCACCATCTTGGATCACACCAAGTCTTCAGGAATCAGGAGTCACAGCATCATAGCATCCTGTCAGGAGGAGCCGCGTGGCAGGCAAGGCAGGACCCAAAACACTGAACTAAACTCAAAAGGTGGTTTATTAAAGGAGTAAGCAGAATAATGAATGCAAATAAACAGGGCTGGGTGGGTGCCAGAACTAAACTAAACTAAAGAGTAAGGTGACACACAGCATGGTACACACTGACAACAACACGACAAGGAACACACACAGACTGAGGACTTAAATACACACACTAGGTAATCAGGGAACAGGCAACAGGTGAGGGGCACAGCTGAACGTAATTAAACAAAGGAGACAAGGGGAAGTAAACCTAAACACAAAGCACATGAGACAAGGGCCTGTCAAAGTAAAACAGGAAACAGCTAGATGGAGACAGAAATGCAGACTTGGCACATCGCACAAAAAAACAACACAACAAAACACATCAGACCAGAGACATGGCAGAGGGACAGGACTGACACTAGAACACAGACGCAGGGGAGACGGGGACAAAGGAACTCTGAAATCAAAATGTAAATAACAATAACTAATAACAAGACAGGAACTAAGAAGAATAACAAAACCAAAAACAAACTGGAAACATAACAGAACTCAGTGAAAACAGAACCTACGAGAACTAAACACAAAACGCTGGCACACGGTCCGGGACCATGAAAAAATCCCTTCTCACAATCCTGATTTCTGCGATCAGACATTATTATTTCTTGCCATCAAATATTTGAGAATACCTAATGTCTGTCTCCTTGCATATTTCCTGTATATTTAGCTTAGCACAAAGACTGGAAACAGGAGGATTCACAAAGTCTGCAATCAACCCTGGATAATCAAATCTGATTAACAGTGCCTCAAATAAATGTAACTTCTGATTGGATAGATTTTGTAATTAGCAGACAGAGATAGAGATGCTGTTTTTCGAGTCTTTATGTTAAGCTAACTAGGTGCTGGCTTTTGTTGGATCTGCCATTCAAGATGTGTGTGTGTAGGACTCCCGGGGCTGCTTTTAGGTGAGGAGCAAGACCGGAAAAGTGCCTGTCATGTTTTACACCATTCATTGAATTATGTACTGCGATTTCGCTCATCACCTGGAGTACTTGCTAGTTTTTTTTTTCCAGTCTGCAGCTTCATCATCTTGAAAATAAAGTTTTAGGATCTCCGTTTTGATACATTATAGAGGCACGTGTATAAGGTGACATAATGGAACTTCCACTGAGAGATGTGAAAAGATGGCAGTAATACCTACATCCCTCCAGAATTAAGGACTTTTATTATAGATTATATGAAATAAATATGGTGTGTGTCTGATTTCACATACTTGATTCTGCTGTTTGCTGCAGCGCTGCATCAAATCAGAGGAGAGCACACTCCAGCCTGAAAGACTGACAGCCGAGTCCAGATCGATACTTGTAGAAATTTTGAGAGCTTTTCATACAGCGTTGATTTATTTGACAGCTCAGCGGCGTTGTGGAGGATGGGCAGTTGCTCTAATATAGCTAAGGTCAGAGTCCTTGGACAAGGAAGGGAAATTCACCCTTTGTTTCTAAAAACTGGGACTGCATTTCAAAGAATAAACTTTATCAGTCTCTCCTTTTTAACATGCTTGAATGTGTCCACATTTTGGTGTTGTTAAAAGCAGATATTCCTAAAAAAAAAACTAAAAGGCTAAGGCGAACTGTCAAACTCTGTAAAAGCAATTTCCTCAACTATTTAATATTTTACTTATCCATTTTTTTTTTACTGTGTTTAATTTAGAAAACATGAGCAATAAGGTTGCATTATTCAAGCAGGTTCTATGTTTGTTTTCTGCATATCTGTCAGCAGTCATTAATTCTCCTCTCCAGTTCCCCCAGAGTAAAAAGCCCTGGAATCTGCTCCCTTACAGCGTGTGACTCAGAGCACACAAAGGCCATCACTGAAGTAGATATCCACTCTCACTTTATGCCAGACATGTTTTTTTTTCCTTCCCTTGACTCAGATGCTTGACACAGTAGTTGCATTTGCAGGAGAAGTTGCAGGACACTGTGGACAGTGTCATTTAGAGGCAACCAAGTAAGTATGTTGTTTGTTTGTTTTTTCTATTAAAAGCTACTAATGAATGTGAATTTAGAAAAGGTCATGCCTATCAATTTTGACATTTTCATGTCTTCTATTTTACTGCAGACAAACAAACAACACAGACTTTGTGACCACACAGATGTTCTGTTTTCAGCTGAGGTAGGAGGAAGAAGACTGTAGCACTCTGAGCTCTGAGTCGTCATCCGTGATGACCCAAACTCTAAACCTGGGTTTTTAACTGACACACATCAAAAAATATTTACATTTTTCCCAAAAAAGTCAGTTTTGGCCTTTCTTAGAATATAGGTCTAGGTCTATGTACCACTAACAAATGGTACATAGTGAGCTATGTAGAAACTAGTTTCAGCTCCCTGCATACTCGCTCTCATTTTGTGTAGTGTTCCACCTTGCAAGCTAACCAGGTTAGCTAACCAGAACTGATAGCTTAGGACACTCAAAAATGGGTTTATATGGTGTCAACTGACCCCTCAAAAGAAAAAACATCCCAGATTGAGGCTTTTAAACAGTAGACCACAGACTGGGAGAAGGGAACGGGAGATCGACAGGCGGATCGGGGCTGCTTCTACAGTGATGCGGACGCTGCACCGGTCCGTCGTGGTGAAGAGGGAGCTTAGCGTAAAAGCGAAGCTCTCGATTTACCGGTCGATCTACGTTCCTACCCTCACCTATGGTCACGAGCTTTGGGTAGTGACCGAAAGAATAAGATCGCGAATACAAGCGGCAGAAATGAGTTTCCTTCGAAGGGTGGCTGGCCTTTCCCTTAGAGATAAGGTGAGGAGTGCGGCCATCCGGGAGGGGCTCAGAGTAGAGCCGCTGCTCCTCCACATCGAAAGGAGCCAGTTGAGGTGGCTCGGGCATCTGATTAGGATGCCTCCTGGCCGCCTCCTGGGTGAGGTGTTCCGGGCATGTCCCACCGGGAAGAGGCCCCGTGGTAGACCCAGGACACGCTGGAGAGATTATGTATCTCGGCTGGCCTGGGAACGCCTTGGGGTCCCTCCGGATGAGCTGGAGGAGGTGGCTGGGGAGAGGGAAGCCTGGGCTTCTCTGCTTAGGCTTCTGCCCCCGCGACCCGGCCCCGGATAAGCGGAAGAAAATGGATGGATGGATGGATGGACCACAGACCAATGGGTGATATTAGGGTGGCTAAATAACCAAACATCACAAATGCAAACATCCACCCTAAAGAAATGAGTTTCCCCAACTTGTGTGGAAATGTTGCTAGGGAACATGCTGATGTTTGCTATTCTGGTCTTAAACTCGTCTTTTAAAGACTTAATAGCTTTTAGAAAAGCGTTTCATTCAATTTGAGTTGATCTCCAGCTCATATTCATTTAATAAGGATGTCAAACTCCATCTACATCAAATAGCAACAGTGTTTGGCAGTTTGCCCACTTTTGCTGAAGGGTAATTTAAGCCTGTCATGGCTGCCAGTGAGATGCACCTTGTACCTACGTGAATCCACAAGAAAAAAAAATGCTTGAAATTAGCCATGTTTACATATCAAGGGCTGTCAAGGTGATTAATTACCACCTCCTTTCCCAGATAATATCATGTGGCATCTGCCCTTTCCCTTCCTCTTAAGTACTGGCAGAGATCACTCGTCCTCTTGATTAATTAAAAGAGCCCCATGGGTTAACATTTGCAAGCAAACCTTCTTAAACCTGATCCTCAAACACAGTCTCAGCTTTGGGAAGGATGCGGAAGAATACAGGGGTGAGGTGTTGTGTCAGGTTTGACAGCCGACTCCAGAAGCTGCACTGGAGACAGACAAGACTAACGGCTAATAATATCACACTGATCTTTTTTAGCCTTGAGGTTTGCTTGGGGTGCAAAGAAAGTGGAGGAAAATGACTTCCACGAAATAAAAGATAAGTGGAGAAACAGTCTCTAAAGGAGAAATGACTCACACCTTTCAGTTGCTAAAGCTTCAGTGCTTTGGACTGAATTTTATCAGAGTCAGCACATCCTGCTGCTCGACTGTTCATTATTACAGTTAAAGCCAGTGGAAAGTAACTTTACTTACGAGCGCTGCTCACTGCAATTTTGAGGTGATTGTAACGCTTGAAGGAAAATTCCGGTGACTTTTAACCATTTTTGCACACAATTTAAGAGTGCTACCATTTAAAACCAAATGAAATAAATACTTTTATAACAACCTTTCAAATGATGATGTTTCATGTAAACCTGCAAATAATATCAGTGCACTTAAGCTTTGTGGAGTCAGTTTCACCTTTATCTGTCCAGACCGTGACTGTACTGAAGGTAACTATACTTGTTATTGCAGGTTCAAATATTACTAAGAAATTCTTTTTACTCCACTACATTTTCAAGGTGTGATCCAAAGCTGAATGGACTGGTCCATAAAACCCAATTTAAATTTGGCCAATCTCCCGTTCAAGGTAGTCTTTTTTTTGTGCACTTACAGGCAGCTTTCAGCAAGCACTATTTATTGTCTATCTGAAAGTTACAAAATTTAGGACTAAATTGAAAGAAGAGACACACACAATGTGGAACAATGAAGAACTGGGTGCAGGACTAAAAAAACAACCACAGAAAAATGAAGTAGAGTCCACACACAAGTAGCTCGTAAACAACTTTAATGGAGATCACCACTGTAGACTCTCATTCCCCTGGTGCCTCTGCATGTCCAAACAGTAATCCTCCAATTAAATTTTCAATTTAAGGTGGACGAAGGTGCAGTGAGGCAAATCTGGCAGCTAAGGCGGATGGTGAGCAAAGATTGTGTGGCCAAAAAAACTCCAGCATTTCCTTTGCACTGTGAGCTATTAACCCCTTAACTGGCAGCAAAAAAATCACCTGACAAAAACTACATAACGCCTTCTGGTCATTATTGGCTCTGAAAAACCCATTTCATAGCCTATTAACTGGCCGCGTCTGGTCCGCCGGCTGAATGAAGTGCATTTTATATGGCAGGCTAGACCCTCCCATTTTGATTGACACCTCATTCGGCCAATCATGTTAAGAAATGGGTTTGCTAGAGCCAGTGATACTCAGAGGGCGTCACGTAGCTTTGTCAGGTGATTTGGTGCAGCCAGTTAGATGATTGGCCGAATGAGGTGTCAGTAAAAATGGGAGGGTCTAGCCTGCCATATAAAAGGGACTACAAACGGCCCGTCAGCGGGCCCTTGCCAGTTAAGGGGCTACAGGATAACAACAGTACACACTACAGCATTCTCCCTGAGAACACTCAGAAAGTTACAGTAGAACTTGGTACTGGTAGTCTCACCATGGGGGACAGGTTCATTATGCACATCCTCATGAATGTGGGAAAAATGGTGCGCATGCTCGTGGCACTGCTTCTCACCTGACATATTTCTTCAGGCTTGGGAAATTTGGACTCTTCAGCTGACAGCTGCAGTTTGGTCTCTGGAGATCCAGCTCACATCACCGCAAATGATCCTCAAATTTAGGTCAGAAGATGATGTTTGCTTTTTATGGACTCCAACGTTTCGATCGCATCTCATGTTTGTCAGGTTCAGATTTTTAATCATCTGTTATGCCACATACTTCAACTACTGCACTGTAAAAATATCCGTATAAGATTTACATAATCTGTGCCACATTATCAGTTTTGGTTTTTTTTCGTGAACACCTGAACGGTGCATTGTTATGAAATATGGGACAGCATAAAGCATCTGCTTTACACTGTACAGTCGAGTGTGTTATTAAATGAGGTAATAAAGCACTGTTCCTTAGTTTTCAGAGAATTCGACTGGCTCTTGTTATGGTGGCTACTCACATAATTCTTGGTCACTTCACTCAGTGTTGAAGCTTCACCTTTGAACTAATGACATCTACACGCTCATTTTTCAGTATTTGCTTTCTCGAGGATGAGGCTGGAATCACTAATAAACTGTTTCTTTATTAAATTAATTATTTTCATTGTTAGCCACAATTATTACATTTTTCCTCCAGTGCTGGCAGGTATAGTGTGGTGCAGCACTAGAGAATTTTTCTTTTTATGAAATTAAGGCATTTTCTCTGCAAAAAAAAAAGTTATAGCAGGAAAAGTAGGTGTAATCAATAACATTAAAAGACTTTTTCTATTTAGGTAAGCTACTTCCCTGTGTGTCATTGCAGGGAAAACACAGGTGTAATTAATAACATTAATTACGGCTCGGTTTCATTTAGATGGGCGAGGGTCCTGGAGTTGTGCGTGCTGGCTCACTGTCACGGCTTCCAGATACAGTTGATGAAACTGATCCATCATTAATGTAATTAGTTTCACCTGTGCTTTTCCTGCTATAAGTCAAAATGTCTGCTGTGAGAACGGTCTGTTGGGCATCGGAAAGAACTGAACAGAACTTTTTGTTCAGTTGTGTGGGCTTCTGGCAGAATGTAGTGCATACATTTCACACTCCTTGCATCATTTAAATAGAACTACAGGGACATTCTGTATTTTTCCAAACCCTAGAGCAGTTAATCCCTGTGTATCATAGAGGACTATGCTTTATCACTAATGACACATTCATACTAATCATTGTTCTCTGTATGAAAAGGTTGGACGGGCTTCTGTTATTCATTGGATAAACTGTTTAAGCTTTTAAACCCTCTAACATCACTCCTTTAAATTGTCTAGCTACAAATCACAATCCACTAAATACTTAATCTTAGATATTTCCTCTGTATTCACTAACCTTGCTGGATCTGATTTCAGGTACTATGGACTTTTCAGCAGCTGTCGAATTACTGTCCGTTGTTCCCCTTAGAAATTATCCTTGTTTTTAAAGGATTTTTTTCTTGTGTTGTTCCCGTTCCCAGATCTCACTTATAAAAGAGATTTTAATCTTAATGGGACTGCCTGATGAAAGATAATGCTGCTGAAGAGTAAATGTAGTGAGCAAAACTGCAAAATGGAGTGACTTCAGACAGCCGTTGACTGACTGACTCTTGTGTTTGCATTGATGCATCTGTTTCCTTTAATCTTTCTTATAATACGAGCCGTGTCTGGTGACCTTAAGTAATTCCCTGAATAATGGTCTGTGTCCTCCTTAGACTGTATAAAAGGCATAGTTTCCTGGTCTAAAAAGTTAACAAAATGCAGATGTGCCTTGAACCTGCAATTCTTTTTATAGCCACCAGGGGGGCGGTACCTGTGGTTGCAAATTCGCCAGGATCTGCTCGGGTAAGAGTGATGCAAATGTCGTCATCAGGCATGAGCACCAGGGTCCAGCGGATGTCCACTGACTCTGCAGACTTCTCTATGGTGAATTCACACTACAGTGCACTAACTACACATCCACTCCAGGCGGTGGACTTCAAGCAGACTTCAAAGAAGTATAACAAGAATGAATACTCAGCTGTCAGGCCACAAACAACATTTTTTTTTGTTTGTTTTTTTGCAGTTCAGTAAAGGTAAGAAAGTTACCATTATTATAACATTATACCATCATTTCCCACTAGTGTCTGTAAGTATGCGTAGCTCAGATAGCAGGAATGTCAGGAGGACATTCTTACATCGTGGTTGTATTAGCATCTTTTTGAATTTGTCCATAAAATGGAGAAGAATAATGTAACAATGAAATGCATATATATATATATATATATATATATATATATATATATATATATAAATGATAACACAAAAACTTTTCTTTCACTCCTGGTTAGTGGTTGGGTGAAGCCATTAATTATCAAACAATTGTGTTTGATCTTTCTGGATCATAATGACAACGGAAACTACACAAATGACCCTGATCAAATGTTTACATACCCTGGAAGTTTTGCCATGCTAGCATAAACACAAGTTGACACACACACGAGTTTAAATGGCTACTAACAGTAACGATCTTCACCTGTGATCTGTTTGCTTGTAATTAGTAGGTGTTGCACTGACGTTGTTGGATTCTGAGCCAAGAATTATCAGAGATTCAGTGGGAGAACATAGTCGAACTTTGTAACACATGAAAAGGAGATAAAAAGATGAGTTGATAATGCCACTCAGCAAAATTTCAGCTGCCTTGGAAAATAGTTCAAAATGCAAAGAAAAACTCACAAATAACTTCAACTAACATACTGCACAGTTTCCCAATAGCCAGTTTCGATAGCTGGGGATCGGTCCGTCGGGGCCTCCACCCTTGGCCACCGCCTGACACACAGGACAGGACTCTGGAAAAAAAGGGTTGTGGCTGTTTCAAGATGTACAATAAGGAGGCACTTGAAGAAAAATTGGTTACATGGTTGAGTCGCCAGAAGAAAGCCATTAGTGCACCAGTGCCACAAAGCAGCACACTTAGAATATACCAAACAGCACAGATACAAGCCTCAAAACTTCTAGAACAAAGTTGTTTGGAGTGATGAGACTAAAATCAAAGTTTTCAGCCACAACCATAAAAGCTACATTTGGAGAGGAATCAACAAGGCCTATGATGAAAAGTACACCATCCCTGCTGTGAAACATGCATGTTTTGGGGATGTGTGAGCCGCGAGGGCACAGGCAAGTTGGTCAAAATTGATGGTAAGATGAGTACAGCATGTTATCAGAAAATACTGGATTTGCACTCATCAACCCAGAGGATGTGAATGGGACACACTTGGACGTTCTGACATGACAATGATCCAAAACACAAGGCCAAGCCAACCTGTCATTAGCTACAGGAGAAAAAAAGTGAAGGTTCTGGAGTGGTCTTCTCAGCCTCCTGACCTCAATATCATTGAGCCACTTTGGGGAGATCTCAAACATCTAGTTCAAGACAGGCCAAGAATTTACAGGAACTGGAGCATTTTGCCAAGAAGATTGGGCCGCTTTAACATCTGAGCAAATCAAATGCCTCATCCACAACTAGCACAAATGACTTCAAGCTGTCATTAATGATAAAGGAGACAATAGATGTATCAAGAACTAGGGTATGTAAACTTTTTATCAGAGTCATTTAGGTAGTTTTTGTTGTCATTATCATTTAAAAAAGGCAAAAACAATTGTTTCATAATAAATGGCTTCACCCAACCACTAACCATGAGTGAAATAAAAGTTTTTATGTTTTTTTTTGTTGTTTGTTTGTTTGTTTGTTCGTTTTGTTTTTTTGTTTTTGTTTTTTTTTTAGCATAACTGTAGCTCCCTTAGTTGGGCTACTGAGGGACTTCCCATGATCCACAATTATTCTTCCTCCTTTCTTGGGTAGAGTATGTTTTGTTCTGTCCCAACCAGCTGCAGCAGATAGCTGCCCCTCCCTGGTTCTGTCAAAGATTGCTTCCTGTTTAAAGAGATTACTTCCACCACTCAGTCACCGAGTGTTTGTTCATAGGAGACTGATCGCTGGGATACTTTCTAATAATATAGGGTCTTTACCTTGTAATATAAAGCACCTTGAGACAACAGTTCTTGTGAACTTGCGCTGTATAAATAAAGCTTAATTGAATAGATGTACAATAGAATACTCACTTTGTAGACAATGCCATTGTGTAGGAGTACTTACATTTGGAAGCATAAACATGTCCGTACATGTTTATGCTTCCAAATGTAATGATCAGACTTAATACGTTTGGGGTATTGCTGCATTTACCAAAAGATCCAAAAATGTCTTGTTCCTTGAAAATATCATTTACAGATTGAATCCAAGCATGCATTCACTGAGAATCCTTGACATGAGCTGAAGGACGGGTACACCTAAGCATTGTAGTCAGCTGTCATCATTCAGGAGCCCAGCATTTCACATGAACTTTAAACATTTATTGGATAAAGCCACAGATTTACCAAAAATGGGCCATCATTCACCACCAACTTTGGTTCTGATATTAAAAATACAATTATAATATTTCATCACTTATGACAAGCCTTTGAAAGCACTGATAAGCCAAGACTACATTATTATTTCCGCTCTGGCAAGCAGTTTAATATATTCTACAGCAGCGAATTTCAATTCATATGTCATGACACACTGTGTTGCCTTCTGATGCCTTTAAAAAAACAGTTTCAGAACTCAAGCAGTGTAAGTGTAATTCAATCACACGTGATGACAGCTGCGTATAATCCACCACTGTCCCAAAAATGCACTCTACACAACAAATCCCGATGTTATTGCTGCCTTAATGACCATTTTTGTGTCTTGTCAAAGTTTGTTTGCCATGCAGTGTATAGTGTAATTGAAAAACTAGAAAGCCCACTAATTTGTGTCATGTAGAGTAGCCCATATGGGAGATGTGGGATTGTGAAATAATATTGTTCTTTGCTCACAGGATTAAAGCGTAGTCACTGCTTTGAATATAAACCATTTGCACATCTTAAAATGTAATTAGTCATTAAGATATTTTCTCCATGTTGCAGCCTCAGCCTTTTGTATGAGGAGGCAGTCTGTTCTATCCTGATAGTGGCTTCATTATGAAAAAGAATACGCTTCTCATATATTAAACACTTTGATGTTTCGCCGCAGCACAGCTCAAGTAGTTTAGCTGTAGGAACATTTTCCTTTATTTACATAGAGTCATATGGTGCTGCAGTGAAATGTTTTATTGGTGCTCATTATGCATCTCCTTCAAAATTTCATGACAAATTGTGGGGTTTCTAATAATAAAATACGACAGATTTTTTTTCCCCACTCGTAAACCCCGTCATTCTGCTGCTTGATCACAGTGAATGAGATCGCTTTGTGCTGAGGTTCTTGGCCTGCATTCATCACTCATGCATGCCCCCCCCCCCCCCCCCCCCTCCCCCCTCCCATTCCTTTTAGAGCAAAAACTGCCTGAGGCCACTCATACACACAAAAACACCTTTGGCATTTTAATGACTGAGCAAAACCTTCACAGGAAGGCAAGAACAAGATACAACTATATTAATTTGTTAGTGATCCCTCATTTGCATGTGTAATAGAATTATTTAATGATTTCATCAATTAACCTTAAGTAGAGTTTATTATTTAAAATTTAGAATTTATTATGGCTCAATTACAGGATATTAGAGAGAGGGAGTGCCTCATGCCAATGGGGATAAAATGAATGGGTCATGATGATTGTCTAGCCCAGACCTGAGACTGCTAACTCAAGAGGAACCATCAGGAATATCACAGTGGGTCCTGTTTATGTGGCTGAACTGTCAGAACATCTGTTAAATATCTTAAAATCACAAGCAGTCAGCCGAAAACCACTCAGTACCCTATGATTTCTGCTGATACACCGTGGACAGTGTGGACCCTAAGAGGAAGACTGGAACCCTGGACCATGGCCTATTGTAGGTAAAAGAACTGACAGGGGGTAACTGTGGTGATATATATACAGGAAGTAAATTCAAAATATTGTCTTTAATTAAAGTGTTAAGTTTAAGAGAAAAAACACTAATTGATATGACTGAATAATATTAATCAGCAATTTCAGAGGAAAACAAAAGCAAAAGTAGTGATTGTTTTTGCTGAGGAGCTACATTACTTCACTTTGCGAGGTTGGATCACACCACAGATGGAACCAGTGAACAGGGAATGCAAAACCACACATTAGTGACAAGGTGCAATATGGACATTATGTATGACATAACCAGCAGGATGCATGTGACCGATGCTGTCAACTCATCTAAATCAGTATGTTGTTTTCTTATATGCTAATTTGTGGCTAAAATCACATGTATTTCATTACTGCTAATCTGACTGTAAATAGACTGGAGGTTTCTGGAACAACGCCTACTTCCAACATGCATAGAGAAGAGCAAATGTCTAAAAAGGAAGGAGCTCCAGCATGAAGAACATCTTTATTGACTGACCAATGTAGCCTTTAGCTTGTAGCCTTCATTAAGATGACCCTGATGAAGGGTACAAGCCAAAATGTGTTGGTCAAGCAATAAAGTTGTTCTTCATAATACAAGTGTTGCTGGAGCTTCACCCTCTCCAATCTGCCTGTAAAGAAAGTTAGAATTTAATAGTTGATCAAGCTGGTGCTCATGAATATATAAGTAAACAATGAAAATGTCCCTGCATGTCCAAAATGTCTGTCAAAAGGCAACTGTTAATGGGACCGTGTTAGATTCTGATTAACATTAACACCCACAAAACTTATATTTTGGTGCACAATTTTGCAATTGTGGCAGTTTTACTAATTTGCCTGTTTAGTAAATCTGAGCTCTTGTGCGTGATGGTCAGATGCAGGTAGCATTTGACTGAATGAAAATATATTATGCATGTGATCTTTAAATTTTATTTTTATTACACACAATTGCCCTAGTACATGGCCGAGGTTGTATGATATTACATTAAATCATTAAATGCTTCCTAGCTAGGAATATATGAGAATTAATCTCAACTGGCTCAAGTAATTTTGCTGTCATTTCTGATATCAGTACTACTACTGCATGACCACAATGCATCCCCCTCTACCCCGGCTACAATGTGTGATTATCCTCTGGAATTAAAAAATGATTTCTCCAGTTTCATGCCTCATATTCAGAAATCACTGAACAAGAGTCACGTAGCGGTGAAGTGGTCCTCAAGTCAAAACTGATCCTCAGTCTGATTGTAACAATCATGCACAACCGGCTACCTGAACCTTGAGAGACTCCCTGAGACAAGTTTGCCCTGTGGCACAATGATGAATGTGATCATAAGCCGAATACACGTGATGTCGAAAATGTGACTTATATACTGCAGTGCACGGCTGTTATTGTACACAAAGCACTACAAGATGTTTGAATGATCACATTCCATCTGGGAGAAGCGGAGTTTCTGATAATGAGACGAAATATTTGCCAGACCATTTGGCAGCAGCGCTCCCCGGTAAAAACGCCACCACACCGGTATGATATTAAAATGTCATGAATATGTGAGTTGTATGTTGCGGTTGTAAAAGTAGGAATAAACTAATCAGTGTGTCTTCATAATACGATAAAACAATATGAAACACTTCTCGTTTCATATGAAGCAGTTAGAGTGGTGCTAAATAACCAATTGTGTAAAGCGCTAAGCACATTGCTGATAAAGTTCTGCCCATGCTGTGGCAGGTAATGATAACTGATTCACTGATCTGCTCCCAGTCTTTGTGCCTCTGATCTGATAATCGGATCATTTGCCAGTCGACAGTATTGGAAAATGAGCCTAGAGGTGAGAGAGTGGTAATTTTAAATTGACTGAATGCCTTTAAGAGCTATTACAGCATATTGGGGAAGTATAAATTGCCAATTTTCCTTTTTAAAATTGACTGTTCACGAAACTTCTCCCCGAGCAGTGATTTCCATAGTTTAGCAACCATAATTAGACACAGCAGGTCTGTTCTACCTATACACTTCTATGCATGTTAAAGCAGTGTGCATGTGTCAAACTAAGTGAGAGACAATATATAAAATCCAATGTAAATAATAGATTAAATTGTATTTATCTTCTGTAATGTAAGATGTTTAGAAGTAAGCAATTGCCCAACTATTATGTGAGCTTAGAAGCAATACTGGACAGAACTCTAGTGTAAACTCATGCGAAATATTCTCTTCTAAAAATTAAGCGTTCTTTTTTAAAACTAGAGGAAATGAAAGCTGACTTTAACCAAGCAAGCACCATTTTCTATAGCATTCACACCGTACAGAGGTATGTCGAAATACATTTTATTTATAGTACTGCACTTTGATGCTGCAATGTTTGAGCAACACTGGTTCTATACACGTCACTCTTTTTCATGGATCTTCACCTGGCGTGGGAAGGTCGGTTCTGGCTTGGTCTATTTTCGCATGTGCACTGCTTAAAAAAAGTCAGGGAAATCAGGTCAGCACATTAAAATTTTCCTTTCTCACATGTAGCACAAAGGAGATAATTCTCACTACTTGAAATTCTCTTGAAACATGGATTTTAAGCCCTGCAGACACCTGCAAACATCACTGATTCACAATATTTGACAGCGGGGCCAACTCTAGCCTGAGTGTGTTTGGTTAAAGCAGCCAGCTAGTAACCTGCAGCTTGCTGGTGAGATGTTGCCATCTTTGAGACGGCTGTTTCTTTACATGATCCCCAACAAAAAATAAGCATCGCAAACAACTTAACTAAACTAATTTTAATGAAAATAAGTAATTTCAATGCATATGTACAGCTCTATGATGATTTCTCACAGGCTGAAGAACAGCAATCACTCCACGGGAATCAACATCTGCACATTTACTCCCTGTAAATAATACACAGTGGCAGATTTTTTCCAAAACCTCATAACAAAATGTGTCCAGCCTTTGTGTGTGTGTGTGTGTGTGTGTGTCTGTCAAAAAGCTAATTACAAATACTGCTATAATTAATGCTATAAGACTTGCAGTAAAAGCAAGATGGAAACAATTAGTGATATAAGACATTACATTTTGTGTCAGTGAATATTAACTTGATTAAATGTCTCTTCCTCTAACTCACAACCTCTTTGTCTCTACAAAGGAAAAATAAGTGTTCATTATGGAAGATATGGAGCTCATTTTGATGTTGTTAGGCTGCTCAAAGCAACAGTCCAACCATACGAATGCACTGTAAATACCAAAAACAACATAAAGCACATTCAAGGGAAAATAGCCTCACACAAACAGCAGCTGCTCTCTGTCAGCATCCTGCAGCTGGTCAGAAAAGATATGAATGCTGAAAAATTGTATTTATGATTTTTTTTTTTTTTTAATGATAGCATGGCTTTGTAAGTAATGCAGTTTAGTAGCGAATACATATTGTGTCTACAGCGTGCATTTTTCTAGACAAGCCAAGAAGATCAAGAAAGCAAAGCCTTAAAAAAACAACAGCCACAGAAAACATGGACGTAATCACCGTGATGTCACCCGCTGGTTTGTCATTAGTGTTTTTTTGTTTTGTTCTGTTTTTTTGCCAGAAGTGATATGGATGAAACAGTGGAGTGTTAATTTAATTTAATGCTAACAGGCTTGGTTAGCAAGCTGCTTTATACGCCACACAGCACTAATTAGCGAACATGTAACAGAGTAGCTTCATAGTGTAGTAGACATTTGCTTGGTGGGTGAATGGTTGCTAATTCAATTCCAGCCAGGCACACAGGAAGGGCATCTGACATAAAATTGCCAAATCCAGCAGATGTGGAGCTACCTGCTGTGGTGACCCCGTGTCCTCTTGTGTATAAGTAACGGACTAATTAATAAAAAAAAAAAAAAAAGTAACGGACTAATGAAAAAAAAAATGATTAGTCTGTTTTCATTCACCAAATTAAAGCCCAAATTTCTGGGATGGTCTGTGCCCCACAGCAAGCTATAACATTAATCTATTAAAATGCTCTCACAGCCGCAGTGAAGAGGTCCAATTTAATGACTCCAAGTAGTGGAGGAGGCCTAGCAGACTTCGATTGGTTCCAGATGCCTGTGTCCTGTCAATTGACACGGCCACACCCCTAACTCAATTACACAGGTGAATGAGTTAGAAAAAATATGCCCCACTCAGATTTGTTATGAAGGAGGAAGCTGCCCACGAGGGCCAAAAACATTTTTGTACCAGAATGTAAATATGTGTTTTAATGATCTAAAGTTGGGTATGTTGACATGGGAGGCACCTACAGCAACTGTAGTTTTTGCTGAGTTTATGTTTTCTTTATATTTAATCTCCAGACCAAGTTGTTTTTAATGATAATTAACAGCATGTTAAAAAAAGAAAAATGTTGTAACTATTTCACAAACTGCTGTAAGACTGTGTTAATGTCTCAGAGCAGTTTGTATATGAGCTGCAAGCAAATAAAGTTGCTGGACATTCACTTAGGGGGGGGCATGGTTTAACATTTATACTTTTATTAACACCGACTGTGTGACAAGTTATTAGAGCGCTGATGAATCTGGTTTAATTAAACTATTCATATGCAAAACCACTCTCAAACTGCTTACTTATTTCCAGCACTAACAGCAGAAATCTGCATGTTGCATGTCTGAGAAAACTTGGGCTGCTCTGCTCTCAGAACAGAGTTTAATGAGACTGACCTTTGCGGATGGAGAGCCGAGCTCGTTCTCGGCATATAAATAGCAATGAACTCTGACCTAAAGATTCAGGGTGCCATCAAAGCTTGTCAGTTCCTCCCTCCGCTTCTATGACTCACCCCTCTTCAGGAAACCCTCTATTCGTTTTGACACAATGACAACACATGCTATCGGGCGGGGTACATATAGTTAGTGAAGTCAGACTCCCTGGAGGTTCGTGGAGGCTTTTACTGTTTGTTACAGCAGCAGATCAATGCAACTATGATTCTTAAGTGTACAGCACACTAGAGCTGAGATGGTTTAGTTCTGTGCTGTGGGTACACGAAACTACTGACTCAAAAGGAATACTGCACGCTTTGGAACTGAGTCAATATTAATGCATCCATTACATAATTGAGTCACGGAAGTGGGTCTCTCATGTTCCTGTGTGTCACTTTGCACATTCAATGATGAGCAACAACCCTTAGACCATTCTGCATGCAGGCCCTTTGCTGCTTGTTCAAATGTTGGTGTGTGTACAAGGATGTACACGGCATTATAAATAAATTTTTTTTAAAATTAAAAGGTATAGGTTTATGTAGAAAACATATGTGATGCGGCAGGCTTGTCCATTTTGCAGAAAGTTTATAGCAGCTTCTCAAAATGGTAGGAGTGTCTATGGCTCCCACATGCTTGCATGCATGCCTGACAACGTCGGAGCATGCTCCTAATGAGACGATGGATGGTCTCTTTGAGAATCTCCTCCCAGATCTGGACCAGGGCATCACTGAGCTCCTGAACAGTCCGAGGTGCAACCATGTCAGATGGACCGAAACATAATGTCCCAGAGTTGTTCTATTTAGGTCAGGTGAGCGTGGGGGCCAGTCAATGGTATCAATTCCTTCATGCTCCAGGAACTGCCTGCATGGTGTTGCCACATGAGACTGGGCATTGCCATGCATCAGGAGGAACCCAGGAGCCACTGCACCAGTGTAGGGTCTGACAATTGGTCCAAAGATTTTATTCCGATGCCTTATGGCAGTCAGGTCTGTAGAGGTCTGTGCGTCACTCCATAGATATGCCTCCCCAGACCGTCACTGACCCACCAGCAAGCCTGTCATGCCAAACAATATTACAGGCAGCATAATCAGGCTCCACAATGCTGGGCAGTGAGCAGAGGGCCCACTAGAGGAGGCTGGGCCTTCCAGCCACCCTCATGAAGCCACCCTGGCAGTGCTTATCCTGTTCCTCCTTGCACAAAGGAGCAGATACTGGTCCTGCTGATTAAGGACCTTCTGTGGCCCTGTTCTGCTCTCCTAGAGTAACTTCCTGTCTCCTGGAATCTCCTCCATGCTCTTGAGCCTGTGCTGGGAGACACAGCAAAGCTTCTGTCAACTAGTGAAAAAACAGTCAGAAAAGATGAGGAGGGGAAAAAGATGTCCAGTGTTTTGGGGAGTGTCTCATTGTTGTGCACCTGTCAATTTCATTAACACTAAAGCAGCTGCCACATCGCTGACCAGATCAATGTCTCTTAAGTTTAACTGACTTCATGCTATACTTTGATTAAAAAGTCTTCCTTTATTATTTTTGCACAGTAGATATAGTGTTACAGTGGATGGTCATAATTAACATGACCAGACTAATGGGGTCAGCATATGTTCAAGTAATTCCCGTGAGGCAAAAGCTTAGGCTTCAGACTGCTGTAAACACTCTGTTTCTGACAGCTTTTTCCAGTTTTATTTATGTCAAAGATAACAGACTTCCCTAATATGGTCATCTCAGTTCTGACTGTGCTATTAGCACAGAAGCTATCAAATCTTCTGTATTAATAGCTTTTATCAGAAAGTGAATGAACTGAAGGGCTGGACCAAGGCCCAGTGCAAGCTCGTTAAGGAAATGAGCATAATAAGGTTACTTTAAGCATGAGATGCTTTCAGAATGTTTTAGCTTAAATTACAGAGGTATAGAAGCCTCAGTTTTGATTATCAGTAACAACATTGTTGTACACGTAGGGAAACCTGACATAATTCTTCCTGCTGTTTCTCATTTCTGCACTTTTTTTCTGTCTTTATGTGCAGAAGTGTATAAAAACCTGTTTCTAATTGTTTATTCGTTCTCTTATCCTGCCCCACAGAATCTTTAGTCCTTTTTTGTTAGCAGACAGAAGTGACCCTTTATCTGTGTGGGTGGGACCGTAATGTGCTCCGTCTAGGCCGGCAGTTCAGCCACACTAAAGCCTTCTGAACACTTCTGGTGACTGAACAAATTCCAGTTGTATATTTTTGCAGTGCCATGTTAAACATTCATATTAATCAGGCGGCTGTTTTTATTGTATTTATTGGGGTCTTCTTTCTGATATTTGCCTCTTACTAGGAGTACGGTGCAGTCTGGTGTAAATATCCATATTTTAAAAGATGAAATATAAAAAAGCGATTGCATTTCCCATTAATGAGGAACCAAACAATACATCCAACTGTGTGTACTATAAGCTTCAGTGTTATTTTTACAGTAGTTTTTACAGTAGTAACAGCCTTTTAAGATCATCACTGGATTTTCCAATTATATAGCCATTCCTGATGCAGTGATGTGTACACACAGGCATACCTTCCAATCAAATATTCTCTGGAGCTTGAAAAAAAGAGGCCTTTTTTCAAGCTCCAGAGACTATTGTGACCTGGATGACTGAGAACCTACACAGACTTCCAATCAAATGATCTTCTTTCTACATGACTCAGAACACAACAGCACAATTTCTTGCACATCTTCATTGTGTAGTATGTAATTGGACTGGACAGCTGAGTAAAAAATGGACCATTAGAGACCTTGTAGCAGTTATCAGGAGGTGTCCAGCTCAGATCCCATGTGAACTACGGCAGAGTGGTCCAAAGTGGGGGCTATTATATGCCCTCTCTTCCATGGATGTTCCTGAAAACGATGACTAAAGGGGGAAGCTATCACTGTGGGTAAATGTGCCATCCTGCAAGTAAAACAATGAATTTTCCCTCTGTGCTGTGACAGCATTATGTGCTACTATTTGTCAGCAAGAGGTGACAAATAGGACAAGGGGTCACTGTGTGGTTTTATGTTCTCCAGGACAAGAGGGACACACTGTGGTGGTACTTAAAGACCACTGCAGGCAGTTTGATAGAAGAAGGCAGGCTGGCGGTGATGACATGACACCTCTCAGCCACCAGTCCTTCTGACTTTTTTGGTTTATATTTCAGGATGCTTTCTCTCTGTGCTTCTGTGTACAAGAAGCTTCTCTCATTCTTTGGAAAGGTCTCACTGCTATTATGTTTCAAAAGCTGCCAGGAATATAAGAGAAATAGGTGAGGGTGGTGATGAGGAAAAGGTTTTGGATTGTGTGTCATGCTGCCAGTGGTGGGATCAGATCCTGCCTGTTTCCTAGAATGTATTGCAATATACATTTCATTTGGAACCGCTAATACTGTAGTATTGAAAGAAATGACATACAATTTATGCTAGTGAGATATTTCATTACTTTTCCTCACAATATCTGCTGAAGTATTTGGAGCTTTTTTTAGGCAGCACTGAAACACTGAGTGAAAATTTCAAATCAGAATAATACTCTGGAAGGCAAGCAACTTAAAAATGTAACTTATACATGGCACAGCTGCCCTGTTAGACTGTGACATCAGTTTTATTTTAAGGTTTCTCTTAGGTGATCCTGAATTTATATGAATAAGTTAGAGTTCGTTCCAAGAGGGTTCCCTCTGGCCAAGGGCAGGTTCCTTGACAGCCAGAGGGGTGTACAAACTGTGCAACTGAGGCAGTCCACTCAACAACAATGTGTTTCTCTGCACTGAAACGCTAAAGGCCCTTTTATTTGAAATAGATACAGGGAGTGTTTGGTTTGTGTTAACAGCAGGTAAGACAGGAGCGCATCAGTTGTGGAGTATTTTCTTTAAATAACCAACATTGTAATATTGTGAAAATTGTATTGGTATGAGATTAATCAAAATTTACTTATGGAACTGAATGAGAATTCATATCACTATTCAAAGCAGACTTTTTCTTCTGGTGGTTGTTCTAATATTAGAACGTGCCTTTTTACAAGTTTCTCTTTTGATAACGGGAGAGTCAAACGAGTCCACTGATCATTCATTAACATGCATACTTTCTAATATACAACATAAAAAGGAAAATGTAGTGAATCAAAATGACAGAGCCTACAGAATCAAAGCTGCCAGGTCTCCCTGACTACTTTTACATTATTTGCATTTCCTGTCAAATGGACTTGTGGATTTGCAAACTATATGCTGCAATTGCGTTTTGAAAGTAGATGTAACCAGAGGATGCAGTCTGAGTGAGAACCAGTGAGAAACTGCACATTCATACAATAGCTACTTGTAAATCACAAGGGTATCCCTAAAAATCTTTATAGGTGCCACCTTTTCAAATTCTGCTTAGAGTGCTTTTAGTTGCTCTTTGACCTCATTTTGATAAGGAAAAGTGAAGATCCTTTTCCAAGGTGAACAGCTATGCAATAGATGTCACATCTAGGCAGATTTATAGTACAAGAGTGAAACTTCAGGCTCAGGAGCCTTTGGCTCTTTGCCATTTTTACTGTCACTTTAGGTTTCTTAATAAATTTTCATTCACTGAGTTGTAGCTGTAGTGTGCGCAGTGACGAGACAATGCAATTTCAAGGCACTGAGTGCATATTTGCCAGCTATAAAGAGAGGCCCATTATGTTTTCAAAGAATATAATTTGCATCGTCATTTTGAAACTACACAACAGCAAAGATATGGAGTATTGCAGAGGGAACAGCGAGATACAGCTGCACCACAATGTTTCTTTGAACTAAATCTCCAAGTGAAGGCACTGTAAATGCAACTTTTGTCATAGCAGAGGAAATGCCTGAGTCAGGGCTTTTTTTGAATGCTGCAAAGTTCATTTGCAGTTTGGGGATTTATTATTTTACATGTGTGTCCAGTTTAATGAAATTCCCCACGCATCCTATTGTGACATTTTCAAGCTTTTGAAAAAGGTTTTGTTGAGTTAGTTGCATGGAAGTCCACTTGTAGAACTGTTATCAGAATGCATTATTTAGCTTGAATAAATGGTATGATGAATAGACAAGTTTTTTGTTGACTTTAGGTTGATTTGTTGAGGACCTTATGTGGACCAAATTGGTCACATAAGGTCACATACCAATACATGACACGCTCATGTGAGAAATGGAACAACACAATCCAGGATATTTTTATTTTTCAATAAAATAAAATAATGTCAGTAAAATATCTCTCATTTGTCAGTGAAATGAGACTCCCGTAGTACCGATCTTCAAGAAGACAGCAAAAGTAAATCTAGTCCAACAGTAAACTTACCAAGTAAAATGCACAAACTTTCAGTTAAATCTTGTATTTACTAACAAAACATTCTAAAATGAGTAAATGTAGCGATGTGCATATTTTTTTATTTTGATGACTGAAGAGGTGTGGGTGTTTTTAAGAATTTTTATCCAGTTAATTCAGCTTTTTAAAGACACACATGCTGCCAGAGATACAAACGAATCTCTACTGCAATGTATTTTTACATATCTTGAAACAGCGGATCTTGAACAATGATTCATTAATGTGATGATTTTGAGGATGTAAGAAAATGTATAAATACAGTTTCTTTGAATGGGGTTTGCAAAGAAAACTCACTGACATATGACAATAACAGGTTGTTTGCTCTCTGTATTTCATCAGAGTTTCATCTTCTTTATCTACTGGGATTGGAAACAACTCTCTAAAAGGAGTGTCCAAGTGTGCAAGCATGACGTCTAAAGAATTTTTCCTCAAATACTTGGAACTTAAAGAGTCAATATGGCAATTTCTTTCCAACCATTCTAATACCGCAGAGGCGATATTTACTTTATAGTGTGAAAATGTAATTTACCACAGTCACAGTGTCACAACAGGAGCTGCGTGTCAATATTTGACCAGAGTCGGCTGCATTTTTCTGTCTGCTTAGCATTCTCTTTGATAGATGGAGAGGAGGGGAAAGTATTAACTGCAGGGACCTCAAGTTGTGCCTTGCATAATGACATGAGCACATCTGACAAACAAACATACTTAGCTGGTTTATTGAGATTCATAAAGCATACAAATCTTCTCAATTTAAACTTTTGTAAAGTCTGTGACGAGCCCTAGTGTGTGTGTGTGTGTGTGTGTGTGTGTGTGTGTGTGTGTGTGTGTGTGTGTGTGTGTGTGTTCTTGTCTAGATGCTTAAAGGGCACCAGTCTGAGTTGGAGACCACTGAAGTGATTTAAGCTGGCACTCACTTTTTCCACCCACATTCAAGGAAGGTTAAAGGTACAGTGTGTAAAATCTCACCACTAGATGTCAGTAGATTGCAGATTGCAGATTGCAGTCTGTTTTCTTTCCACTTTCCACTTTCCACTTCCACTCCCATTCTCCCAATTCAAGTGCACAACGCTAGCTACAGTATGGTGGCTGTCGTAGGACAAACAACTCTGGCCACCATTCCTCTGTAGTGAGTGTAGGCTGTCAGTTTGCTGTTTGCTTCAGCTGTGCTCTATTTACTCTGGAGGAGGCTGTAAAACTTTGTGAAAGGAATCTGACAGGAGTCGATGAATGAGTGAAGCTCACTTCTGTCCAATGACAGCAATGCTGAGGTGAGCTGTTGAGGTTATCCTGAACGTTTCTGTTGGTAAGTGCTGCTGTTTTTGCTGCTGTTAACCGGCATTAGTGAAACTTTATCTGAAGTGGATCTAACATTGTTGGAATCAGACACTTAGCGAACTCTCATTCGCACAATTTAAGAATTGTTCATCAAAGGGAAAGTGTGGTTTTTAGAACACTTGATCCTAGCATTAGCTGGCAAAATGTTAGTGTATAAGTGGGTGGCAGTGGCGCAGTGGGCAGGTGCTCACCTTGCAACCGGAGGGTTGCGGGTTCGAGTCCGAGTCCCTGTCTGAGCGCATGCTGTCATTGTGTCTGGGCAAGACACTTAACCCGCATTGCCTAAGTGTGAATGTGGTTATGTGTTTGGTGGGGGTTGGAGGGGCCGTAGGCGCAAATTGGCAGCCACGCCTCTGTCAGACTGCCCCAGGGCAGCTGTGGCTACATTAGTAGCTTACCACCACCAGGTATGATTGAGGTGTGAATGAATAGTGCATGAAATTGTAAAGCGTCTTTGGGTGTCTAGAAAAGTGTTATATAAGACTAATGCATTATTATTATTATTATTAACCAGCTGTTGTTAATTGGGGATTTATGCTTTAGCTGGAAATCTATACTGTAACCTATGGTGCAATCTGATGTGCAGCTCTCTAGAAATGTAATTATATGTCAGGTCAACACATGGCTGGAACTATTGTGATTGACCTGCTGAGCACCATCCTCTTATGCATGTCTAGCTACTTTTTTGAGGTAGATTTTAAATGTATTAGTAAAAGAATAACATTCATCGTCTCAATATGAGAAATAATAATCCAAGCATCAAAAAAAGGACTCAAATGTCAGCAAATTCCTAGAGTTAAAACTATTGGAATGATCATGAGGGAACGTATAAAGAAGAGGGAAAAACCTGAGTGACAAATAAGTTTGCCTTAAAAGCCAGGATAACATTACAGCCCCGTTTCATAACAGAAAACCCTTCAGCAGACATCTTATTACCTTCTGCAAAACTATTTTGCACTAATTTGGAAGCTTTGCCCTAAAATTTTATCCAAATATTTTTAGTAACCCCTGAGTTAGTAAAGATATAATACACATTCCAACAAAATATGTTTTCAGTATTAACAGTACTGCAGTTTATTATTTCACAACATGATCTGGAGCAAAACAGGAAAACACAGTGGAAAAATGAGTGAAGTGAATTTGGTCTGACAGCTAGATAAGACTGAAAGGCCTGGTTCAGACCACCAACAACCCCCTTAATCTACTTACATTTAATCTAATTTAACTGTGAGCTCCTCCTCCATTGCTTTTTTGATTTTCATTGCAGGAGAGCTGTATCCATCAAAAGCATACTTGTAGGCTGAATCTCATTATCCACACTTAAAGCACATTCCCACTAAAGCTTAATTTACAAAGAGTTATATCCCTGTAAAGCCCACGCCGCAGTTGGTGATGTCTTTGTCTGCACTGATAATTGTGCACTTGTGTGTTTGCATTCTGCCATCTTCAGTGAAACTGAACCATTCATGTTGGACTTTGAGCTAATAAATATTGGACAGTAGTTACTTGTACTGAAATGCAGGAAGGAGACAAGACTTCAGAACAGACTGAGCCTACACATACATTGCCAGATTCATGAAAGTAAGAAAAACAGAATACTTCTACACTGGCAAAATACTAGCAACTGAAATAGCTAGATACCATTACAGCCTGTAACATTTTGTTTAACTGAGGTATTATCCTTGTGTAAAAAGTAAATGAACTGGTTCTTATATAGTTCTTTTCTACTCTACACGAAAACTTTATACAGCATGTCTCATTCATCCATTCACACAAGCACTTTCTTCATTTAAGTGGTTTCTATCTAACGTTCACAGACAATCGCATTCTGCACGGGGAGCAACTTCAGCATCTTGCCCAAGGATACTTTGGCACACAGACTGGAGCAACCAGGGATCAAACCACCAACCCTCCAGTTAGTAGATGTCAGTGTCAATTTTATTTCTATAGCACATTTGAAAACAAGGTTGACCAAAGTGCTTTACAAGTTAGTTACAAAGTAAGTAAATTTGGATGTCATTAGCATAACAATGAAAGGGAATATTGTTCTTCCTAAAAATCAATCTCAAAGGCAACATATATAATAAAACAAGAGAGGACCCAGAATGGACCCATGAGGTACACCACAACAAACAGGGGGTGAGGACGAAAAGTATTTCCCCAAGGCTAATTAAAAAAAAAAGACCTCTCTGACATATATGACTTAAACCATAACAAAATTGCGCCTTTAAGACCAACAACATGCTCAGGTCTTGACAAAAGACTGTTGTGATCAACTGTGCCAAAGGCAGCAGTCAAGTCTAAAAGAGCCAAAACAGCAGAACAACCTGAGTCAAAAGATTTTATCAAGCAAGTATTTCAAAAAATTCTCAGAGAGTGCAGAAGAAGCCTCCATAGGAACATTTTCATAGGGGTTAACAACAGAGTGAAAAATATTAAAGTGAATTTGGGACTTGTGACTATTCCTAAAAAATCAGGTTAGACAGAAAAGCAGATTTTGCAGCTTTAACAGTCCTCTATTCTGATAAACAATCACGCATAATCCCTAAAGGCCCCTGGAGTTTGTCAGTCTTCCACTTTCTCTCTGCACGATGACACTTGCACTAGCTCTTCAACGTGTAGATCAGCACAGAGGTTGGCATCACAAAGGACAAGGTCAAAGAAAAAGGTCTCTCACCGTTCAGCCCCTGGTTACATACAACAATATTAAACATAACAGGAAAATGGTGTGAAATCCCACAGTCTTTGATTTCAATGACTGAGACATCCAGACCATATGACAGCACCAGATCAAGTGTATGTCCTTTTTCATGAGTTGGATCACCCACCCACTGAGTGAGATTAAAAGAGTCAATTAGGGCAAGGAAGTCCTTTACCAGTGGTCCAGACTCACAACAAACATGGATGTTAAAATGACCGCCAACTAAAACATTTTTATTTTAACATAAATGAATCTGGACCAATGCAAGGGAGCAGGAAAAGATTGCAACACATCTGGAATAGTATGATGATTATTCAATCCAACAGATTTCAGGTAGGTCTTGATGTGAACCAGGATGCCACCCCATTTCCTGTGTTTGAGTGTTTCCTAGGAGGAAAGGTGAGTGTAGGCAGTCAGGTATGCTCACCAATAATGAAGGCAGTCTTCCTGGCTTATTTCTCAGATATAATGTTTGCAGTTTAACTAGACAAAAAACTCAGAAGTGTTTGGCTATCACAAACATGTAGAACAGAGCCAACAGGACAATATAAAAGGAGAAGAATAACAAACAGCAGACAGACAGCTCGCCATGCACCCTGGGAACTTTGGCTATTGCATAGTTTAATGTAAACAGTAAAAAATAGAAAACAAAAAAGCATGGAAGGTGTAACCTAATTTTCCAGGAAAAAAGTGTCATGGTTTTCATTGTTTTAGTTGTACCATTTTGTGTTTTGCAATTTCCCATAGAGCTTCAAAATCATTTGAATTTTAATCTTAATCACAATTTGGTTTCCCACAATTAAACAAATACGATTGAAGAGTATAGAAAATGCATGCTCTGCCAGCAGAATTCAAAGCAAAACCAATCAAGTGCTCCACCTGATAACATGCCTGCATGTGTCAATCACATCATTCAGCATGAAGGTTCCTGAGTGCATTTGACCTCAGTGATCTACTACAGATAACAGACTACTGAAACAAAAATCAAATGTCTGTAGAAACCAAACAGCTTGCCCCGACAAGCAGTTCATTATCCACTGTTTGGAAATAGTTCATATTTAGGGCAGCTTACGAAGAACAAGTGCAACAAGTGCTATAGAGTTGTGTCTGCACTGGAAAGCAGCATAACTTATGCAACCACCTGAAACACACCACAAACTGCAATATGATGAATGCATGAAGGCCAAGAAAAACAGTACAGTGGTTGCTGACATGAATTATCCAACATCAATTCAGACATCCATGAAAGTGAGCTTGGAAAGCGCATGGGCATATCCATCTGTCTCACAAAGAAATCACCAAAGCAGTCACATTCCATTTCACCAAAAGACATTTGTGCACTAAACATGGTGAAATGGTCAACATACTAGACAAAAGTTATGCTCTTCCAATAATTATTTTTCCAAAATGGCATGCCTGTGCAGGACACAAAACATTGCAGGGAAATGGAGAGGGCTCTCGCAGCTGTTGAATCCTCAGCTGCAAGTTTTATTGACATCCATCGTGCAGGTACAATGACTGGAGTCAAAGAATATATTCTTCTTCTAGGCAGTGCATTTAGGTTAATAAATACATTAAATGTCTGATTTAATTATCAGGACTGTAACACAATTGATGCAAAGATTTCTACATTTTGGCCATAATGTCGCAGCCTTGATTTCTCATGCCTTTTTCCTTGTAGTCCACAATGTAAAGGAAGAGCCTGGAAGACATTCAAATTGGGCAGAAGACATTAAACATAAAATACAAGGTCCCAAATCTGCAATAGCAAAGCAATAATTGGCATTGTTAAGATAAGGTGATATGCTGCAAAGTGCTGTCCCACTCCTATTTATACAACGGGAAACCAGCATTAGCCCCCCTCATTTTCCTCTATTTTTCTTCCTTTAAATTCTAATAATGCTGAGAAAAATGTCTAGAAACTTTAAAGCCAATCGAGGTAGTATTCTTTTAATGCATGTAAAATGACATGACCACCAATTGATAGTAGGGGCTCATGAGACTTAGTAATGTGACTGGGTAAGTGATAGATTTTTTAAAATGATAATGCAGATGACTGAATACTCTGTCCTAATACCTTTTGGCTCAAGATCCAAAACTGATATGAGATTTCTGAAAAAAGCTAATTAATCCTTCTAGTATGAATTGTGAAAAATAAAGTGATTTTCATGAGTAAAACTAGTGGTATGTTCCTTTAATTGTGAAATAATATCTGTAATATAAATAATATCTGAGCTAAGGTACCATCCCTGAGGTTAGTATGCATCCTATTCCAAGGTCTGCCAGTGTGAGCCTGGAGCTGTAAAATACTGTCTCTCTAAAACAAGGACTGTGATTAGTGTCCAAGCTGCTGAGAGTAATTTTGCTGCAGAGGGTTCATTTGCTTCTTAACACCTGCTGTCATTAAACCCCAGTGCCCGGTAAAGCGATTATTCAGCGATAAAGTTTTAATTGTGCCATTGTCTGTGAAGAAGTTGAGGGGTGGATAATTAGCAGTCCAGGGGAGAGCGCAGAGGGGCTGGGCAGCAACGATGATGTTTCCCTAAGACGTGTGTCACACTAAAGAGAGAGCTTTTCTTACCCACATATAAAAACAGCGTTGTTTGTATATGACCTTGGTTGTACTGTTCTGTTCCCTTTTTATTTTTATTTTTTGAAAAATGGGTTTTAACAGTGAAAATAAGGTTTTAATTTGGGTTAGGAAAGACATTCTGTTAACTATAGTGCTCACAATTACATAAATAAAACGTGATTGCATTTTTAAACACGGTGAGAATTTATATTCTTAGATAATATAATGTACATAGTACATTCCTTTATATTAAGAGAATACATTTTTATTTTAAAAAATTGTTCTGTTTTTATTGTGAGGGAAAAAAAATACTTATATACACAGATCAGCATAACATTATGACCACTGACTGCTGAAGTGAATAGCACTGATTATCATCATGGCACCTGTTAGTGGGTGGGATATATTAGGGAGCAAGGGAACATTTTGTCCTCAAAACTGATGTGTTAGGAGCAGAATAAAATGGGCAAATGTAAGGATTTGAGCAAGTTTGATAAGGGCCAAATTGTGATGCTGGATGACTGGGTCACAGCAGCTCCAAAACTGCAGCTCTTGTGGGGTGTTCCCAGTCTGCAGTGGTCAGTATCTATCAAAAGTGGTCCAAGGAAGGAACAGTGGTGAACCAGTGACAGAGTTATGGATGACCAAGACCCACTGATGCACATGTAGAGTGAAGGCTGGCCCATGCGGTCCAATCCAACAAATGAGCTACTGTAGCTCAAATTACTGAAAAAGTTAATACTGGCTCTGATAGAAAGGTGTCAGAATACACAGTGCATAGCCGCAGACCCGTCAGGGTGCCCATGCTGTCCCCTGTCCACCACTGAAAGTGCCAACAATGGAAACATGAACAAGCAGTGAAGGCACTGTGATGCTTTGGGCAATGTTCTGCTGGGAAACCTTGGGTCCTAATGGGGATGAGGACAAGCACAAAACAAAACTGTGAAAACTGGGAGCCAGGCCAAAAATACAAGCAAAAGGAAAAACCTTGGGTGCTGCCATCCATGTGGATGCTACGTTGACATGTACTACCTACCTAAGCATTGTTGTAGAACATGTACACCTTTCATGGAAATGGTATTCCTTGGTGGGTGTGGTCTCTTTCAGCAGGATAATGTGCCCTGCCACAAAGCAAAAATAGTTCAGAAATGGCTTGAGAAGCACAACGAGTTTGAGGTGTTGATTTGGCCTACAATCCAAGTGAGCATCGATTCTACTGGACAAACAGGTTCAATCCATGGAGGCCCCATGCTAACGTCTTGGTGCCAAATACCACAGCACACCCTCAGGGGTGTTTGAGCAGCAAAAGGGGGGCCAGCACACATTCACAGGGGGCCGAATGTGTGTGTATTCCATTGACAATAAGGCCAGGCACGTCATCTTCCACACCACACAGGAATCCATAACGTAGCCAGCTGGAATGTCAATTGATAAGAGGGAATAGGGTTCTCCTTCCCCCAATCTCCTCATGGTGAAAATTTGATCAAAACAATGGCGTTGAGAGACCAGCTGACCAGATCCATAATTATAAATTCCAGTTCGGAAGTTGTGTGAAGAGAGGCTCTAAAGCAGCAAGCAGCAAAGCAGGGGAAAAAGGAAGGGTTGGGGAGAGAAGAAAAGTGTGACCGTCTCCGCTGAGAGCTGAAGAGAAAAAAAAAGAAAACAGATGTACAGGTGTACTCATGATAGATGGGTGGTGACATAGGGATAATGAGATTAAGGAGACATGGAAAAGAAGTAAAGAATATGGGGGAAATCATTGGAAAAGTCAAAAAAGGGAAAAAAAATTGACAAGGTCATTTTGGTTGTTGAAACTCACATGTAATTATTTACATATTTATTAGGTAAACTTATACTTTAATTTGTGATAGAAATTACATGTCTTTGCATGTGTGTGGAGATGTGGGCATATAAGTAAATGAATAAATAATGAACTTGCTATGTATCTTGGTGTATCTTGGTGCATCTTCCATAAAGTTGACTTTGCCATCCTGAGTATAGGGAACGTTATTCAGCCTCCTCCCCAATGAATCTTGCAGATGAATTCCAACTCCACCATCTCAAACTGGGCCATTCTAATCAAAATCTGCAGTAAGCGAAGACATGGCTAGATAGAGACATTTTTAACATGTTGGAGAAGATTGTACTGTTTTGTGGAAAACCCAGTGTCATGACTGAGTTAGCTACTTGTTAGCCTTCTTTAATATTTCACAAAAGCCAGACCATGGCTTTCCAGTTAATGTTTTTAATGTTACACAGAAACAGCAGCAACTATTCTGATAGCATTAGTATGAAGTAAATGTTTCCCAAAACAATTCTGCAAAATAACAAAAATGTGACATCACATTGTTTCTTATTTTACATTAATAACTGCTTCTGAATCCTTAGTGCATCTGAGTACACTGCTTAGAAAAATTAAAGGAACACTGAAAGCATATCAGAGCTCAATGGGGAAAAAAATTACGGTGGATATTATGCTGGATATGGACTGGGTAATGTGTTAGGAACAAAAGGATGCCACATTGAAAAATGAAAATTATCAACCTACAATTAAAGTGAAAAAATGACGTGGCAAATCTGGACCTGGGCATCACTGAGGTGCAACCTGGCAGCGCTGGATGGACCGAAACATAATGTCCCAGGGGTGTTCTATTGGATTTAGATCAGGCGAGTGTGGGGGTCAGTCAGTGGTATCAGTTCCTTCATGCTCCAGGAACTGCCTGCATACTCTCGCCACATGAGGCCAGGTATTGTCATGCACCAGAAGGAACTCAGGACCCACTTCACCAGAACAGGGTCTGACAATGGGTCCAAGAATTTCATTCCAACACCTAATGGCAATCAGGGTGCTGTTGCCTAGCCTTTAGAGGTCTGTGTCCCCCCTCCATAGATATGTCTCCCTTCAACAGTCCTGTCCAGCTCTCCTAGAGTAACCTGGAGTCTTCTCCATGCTCTTGAGACTGTGTTGTGAGACACAGTAAACCTTCTGGCAATGGTACGTATTGATGTGCCATTCTGGAGGATTTGAACTAACTGTGTAACCTCTGTAGGGTCCAGGTATCGCCTCATGCTACCAGTAGTGACACTGACTGTAGCCAAATGCAGAACTAGTGAAAAGACTAAGGAGCTGAGGAGGGAAAAATGTCAGTGGCCTCCTGTTTTGCGGGTTGTCCCATTGTTGCCCCAAAGCAGCTGAAACTGATTAACAACCCCCTCTGCTACTTCATCGACAGGATCAATATTCTAACAGTTTAATTGACTGGATACTATAATCTGATTAATAAGTGTTTGTTGAATGTTTTTTGAACAGTAATTTTAGAGCCCAAAGGACAACTAAACTAAGACAAAGAGGAACATGGGCCTATAAACACACACAGAGCTAATTAAGCAAAAGGAGACTGGTGGGGAATGTACAGGTGCTTGTAATCAGCACAGGTAAAGACAATCAGATAGGGAGAAAGCAAAACTTAAAGCAAGAGATAAGGGAAAACTATCAAGTAAAACAGAATAGAACCCAGGAGACACATACTAAGAAAAGAAGACTCACACTAAATATAAACCTGACACAATAGAGCATGAACAAGGAAACACCAGAGGTGTGTACTACAAAGTGAGATTAATGGCTTACTGAACTTGTTGAGCGTGAAGTCAGTTTTTGTGTCACAAAAATGGCTCTCTTTTTACCTGGCTATATGACCATTGTAACTCAGGCTGAACACATAACTGTTCCTGATTCGTTCATTTACAGCAGGTTTTAAGTGCAATATAGATTCTCTGCTGGGGGAATACTTTTTATAAGTGTAAGTTTTTAAGCAGCACCACAGAATGAAGCACAAACTGTGCATCGCATTGTCACAGAAATGTGCATGTACTAATTTGGTGATGCAGAAAATGTATAAAATGTTGTACTTGATTCTGACCTGCTTCTATGTCCCATTGACACTGCTGGAATTGCAGCTACTAGAATACCGAACACACACCAAGAATACCTGTTCAGTCAACAAAATTAATTTCACTTTGGTGAAATTAATTTCTAAAGTGATTTCCACGTCTCCTTTATTAGGCTATTCAACAGTAACTTTTAATGTTTAAATGTGTCCAGTTCAAAATTTCAGATCTCTTATTAGCACCCATCACCTTGGAAATAAACAGAAGCACTGAGAGACTCAGCGATAAAATAATTAACTTGAATTAAAATGTTTATTTTACCACTCTCTGCAACAAATCCCAAGATTAACGACTTTCTGCACATTTAATCTCTTGTCTTGTTTTGTATTGTCTTGCAACAGTATTGTATTGTACAGGTTTTTTAATGTTCTTTATAAATTTTTAATCACCATTTTATCATCATCATCTGAGAATGATTACTGGTATCTCTGTTGCGATTCCAGTAATCTGTTTTGTTGAGCGACCTAACACACAAAAAAAGCCTGGCTGTGTTGAACTTCATTCGCAGTACACCCCTCAGCGAGGTTCCATTAATAAACCCAATTAAAACAGAAACCAATATCTCAACCGTACCCCAAAAACTCCACTAGAATAACGATGAAAGCATGAATCAAGTCAGGGGATCACCAGAGGAATTGTAAAATGAATACAGTATCCAAACAATAAGTATTGTAAAACAACAATCAGAACTTAAATAATAAAACAAGAGCTAAAGCTTAACATACTATAATATGACACCAAAAGGAAACCAAAGCTTAGTGATATTCAACAGTAGTCCACAACTCAAATGCAACACAAGATGATATGTCCAAGTCAATGGTGGTTTAAACAATTAAAAAAGTGAATTAAAGACCCTGCAATACTGGAAAGAACCCCCCCCCAAAAAAATCAGATGATCCCCTGTGAAGGAGAGGAAGAACTCCTTTAAATAGGAACAGACTTCTGGCAAAACCAGGCTCAAGGAGAGGCGGCCTTTCGTTATACCTCCCATTCTACTTTTGGAAACTCGAGGAACCACAAGTCTGAGAGTGCTCTGTTTTTACCATGGTACCTATTATAGGATAATATGGTATTATGAGGTCTTTAAGAGATGATGTGGCCTGATCCTTATCCTCACATACAAAGTCCTGAATGATTTTAAGTTAAATTCTGGATTCAACATGGACTTAATGAGGGGAAGTTCATATGGAAGAAATAAATGGCATGTGACTAGCAGACATTTGCAGCACAGCTTAGCTCACCATAGGTTCTTGCTCCCTGCTTTGAGTCACGCTTAGCATTACCAGAATCCCTGCATGTTATCTCATGACAGCACCCCGTTCAACCCGCTGCAGAAACACTGCAGTAACCAGGTGGGATAATCAATATTGTTCACAGCCGCAAAATGGATTTAGATAATTTTGAAATGGTCTGATTGTCAAATATTGGCTTGTGCCTGTATCTAGTATTGATTACCTTCAAGACAGACAGATGGGTTATTTTGGAGACCAAAGACAGAGTGCCTCTTGAAACTGAGCATTCATAGCTAAATAAAGCCCTGCTCTTTATTTAGGTCAATTGATCGTGTTAGGTACATGTTTTTGAGACCCATCTCCATCTTGGGTGAACAATCCTAGACGTTCAAAAAATAATTTTGCCACAGAAATACTGCACATAAATATACATATTATAGGACATTGTTGCTATCCAGTGTAAGGTGTGTGTAAATGTCTTCCTTTAATTTACATTTGAACAATTTATACATATACTTTAACTCAAGAATAGAAACTTTTTTTACTCCTACAGGTTACAGTTGTATTCAGCTCAGTTTAGGCACAGACTTCCTTGAATGTATAGCTACAGGGTCTTAATATATTTAACGTTATCCTAAGCTCCATTTCAATTGGATTTATTTCTCTGGGGGGAGGTGAGGCAATTTAACATTACGTCCCCTGATCAGTAATTTTAATGTGGTCACAACAAAATATAGCTCGTGGGAATAAACGGATGACTTTCATGCACATGATCCGTGACCCTGTGCAACACGTAATTACAAGGCTGTAAAATGCACATAGATAACACATCATTGTTAACAGGTTTTTAATAGCACAACAAGCTTAGCGGTGCAACCCACTGGATGAAATTAGAGCGCAATTACTATTAGTTAACAGCAGTTTTGTGAGAACAGATATTAAACTAAGCACAACATGAAATCTCTATTTAGGCCATTGAACTCAGTGTTTGCATATAGACCACAGCGTTACAATCATGTCCCTCGTGGAAAGCAAACTGAGATGAAAGATTATGTCCCATAATATATAATCACACCCCGAGTGTTTCATTTTCTAATTGATGAAAGATGTTTATCATAGCTTAACACAGCTGACAAAATCTGCCTAAAGCAGTTAAATCTGGTGGTGTCCTGCTCTTTATCCGTCTTTCTCTACAACTTGGAAATAAGATCGCAAATTCTGGCAGACTGTGTGCACAAACGTGATGGACAGCATAACATAAAATCATAACACTACATCTATCTGGCCAGCAAAGCAGCATCTCCACATCCAGTTACATTTTTTTTTTAAGTTTTGAAAAACCAACATGTATCCACGTCTATTAACATTAAAAAAAACCTTAATACATTAAAATATAATGTAACAGTGGTCTACAGTTTCAAACATGGAGGCCCAAGGTAGTACTTTTGCCAGCACCTTTGGAGCCCCCTTTTAAAGCATTCCTGAGATTTTAAAAATCTTGTGTAGTAACACGTTTCATTTAAAAACATCTGTATCAGGACATAAGAGCCTGAAAATCATGCTAGGTACTTTGAAATGTGAAATTATTTGTGACAGAATTTTTTGATTTCTTGTGTATTGGTTCGATGTACCACCTGAGCTGCTGCACAAAATACTAATAATGGAAATGCCTCACTTGCCTCACTAGAGGGCTGTACTACAAATCAAGATGAATGGTTTAGCAAGGTATGTCAACCTTAAGGGCAGAGTTATCGGTGTCATGACGGTGGCTCACTTTTAAGCTCAAAATATAACCTGGTCCTAAGAACGTCTTCAGAGTTATCATTTTAATAGATGATCTGACGAGGCAAAAGACAAAAACATATTATGCACACACAGAGGGCTGATTGAAAACCAACACATAGGTAGGAAATAGACACAGGTGAAAATAATCAAACAGAGGTGGAATTAATGCGGGCTGTGCAGAAAATGGGTACAATCATATAGTAAAAGGTTCACTTTTACCTCCTTTTTTGTATTTCCTTTACTTTGACCTCGAGGGATGATGTCATGAGATCAAAGAAAGGTGCAAAGGAGAATTTATAATGACTAAGGAAAAGAGAAGCTTGGTGCAGAGAATCCATCTACCCTTAAACTAGATTCTGTAATGACATGAAGGATGATGCCTGCATTGTTGAAACGATAATGATTCGAGGATGGACGTTTTTTTTATTTATTTATTTATTTTTCTTTTTGCTGAAATATTCTGCTAAATCTTTGACTGGTTGTTGAGTTTTTGACAGATTTCAGCCACTTACTCTGCATTCAGTATTGTGTCCACACTGCTTTCCAGCACCATGACAAATTGCCTGTATTGTTGTGTGCTAATGATGTGATAAATTGAAAAGAATAATCTATAGTCTGGCTGCCTTTCGTCCATCCTGTCATCTTCTCTTATTACAGAAGTCTCAGTAGGGTAGACAGTTAATTGTCATCTATGCAGTTTTCCACCTTGTTGACAGAACCACATGACATCATTCCAGCAACATTCATCACATGCTTCATTTTTCCCTGATATGTTTGGTGGACTCCAATCTTCAGCGTATGATGATTAATTTATAAGTGCTTGTTGCAATTCTGGTAGCTGCAAATGAAAACTGACACAGATGAAAAGGCAGAAGAAAAGGCTTAAAGGTTGACTGAAGTAATAAAATCAGCTAAAGCAAAAGGGTGGAAGCAGCAGCAAAAATAATGATGAAATCAAGAAAGTATTAGAAGGAGATCGGAAACAGTGAAGAACACCAGGAGGTAACATGCAACATACAATATGGCCAAAAAAAAAGGCCTCTGTATTTAAACTGATTTTGAATGAGGAGCAGCTGGAGAGGCAGTTTTAGATTAGATCAGGTGATCATTAGAGGGCGCAAAACTCAATGAAGACAACTCGAAAGGAGGGGAAGCAGGACATCAAATAGATCATTCCAGGGAGCCCACACCTGGAAAAGGAGGAAAGAGGATCAGAGGATAAAGAGAAAAATGATGTAGGTGTCACCATAATGCCGCTAAGTAGATATTTTTCATGACTTTGGCCCATTTACTTTCTCCCTAAACCCTAAGTGCTGAACCTTAATGGACTTTAATTGATGTCACCTGTGTAATCACATTAGTGGCTAAGTGCAGGAGGATGTGAGGAGCCTCACAGCACTCTCTGAAATGATGTTACCAGGACAGATGCACTTCTGTAGGCATTAAAGTGAGTCTAGTTCAGAATGTAATGAATTGAAGGGTTTTGTTATAGCCCTGATGCACTGTGGAATCAGTGGGTTTTTTTTTTTTCCATATATGATAATAGACTTATTATTACATTAAAGACAGACACGCAATTCACCAGCCTGGTCTCACAGGTACACATGTTAATCACCATACTATCTAAATGCAGCTTTATATTACGGTGGTCACCACAGAAACAATGCCAGAGGACAGTCAGTTAGAAAGGCAGACAGCCGAGACAAAGCTGGAGAAGCTTGGTGCCATAATGCTGTATTAAAAAGTTGTCATTAAACGTATTTCTATGAGACCATACTACTGTACATATGCAGCTACTGTAAGTATCACAGCAAATCATGAACTGGCCCTAAAAAGATCTATTTGTTCATACACATGGACACCTAGTGCCCATTTTCCAATTAAAAAATGAGCGTGGCTTTAGTTCTGGCTGGCCATGAAGTTAAACTTAGCTAGAAATCCCAGCAGATCAGCAGACCTCAACAACAGTCCACATTACCTGGCACAGCTACAGTGGTTTGAGTGTGGTTTGTGCCTTGAGCTTGTTTTATTTTAAAGACTCCTCTGACTGGACTCATCACAAGGGCAACCTAAAAAGTGCCACTTTAAAATGTCCTAAATGTTGTATTGCTATTTGTAAAGCTTCCAGTATGGACAAGCAACAAATGAATAGATACTATTCCGTGACTATTTCAGAAACTCCAGTCAGAATGTGCTGCAGCTGTTTCTGTGTTCATTTACACCATAAAAATGTCCCTGATGACAATTCAATAGAATAAATTTGATGACTACTTCACAAACTTCCATGAGACTATGCTCAGCACCTTTGTATTACATGCTCAAAAAGTTACAACCCAGTCACAACACTGAGAATCTAACTCACTGCAGTGCCCTAGCACAAGGATAAACCACCAGCGTTCTTCTCTCTGAATACAAATGCTCTACATCCTTTCATGTAAAGAGCGACTGAACTGGCCTTCTTAACCCTGTGACCCTGCACCTCTAAATAAATTGTAACAGCTACTCTGATTGCACTCTCTTTGAACTCAGGTTCTTCAGTGAGTCTGATACTCAAGTGTGGTTGCATTTATATCTAGGACAAAAGAAGTGAGTGAGCTACACAGTTGATTTTTGAATGGACTACATAAAGGGGTCTTAAAAACTGACATCATATATTTACAGGAAAAAGCAGCATTATTTATTAGATATTACTTATGTTTGTTTGTTTGCACAATTTCTGGTTGACACTTTTCCCAAGTTATATTGTGGTGTGATCACACCTCCTGTGAGCCATCTTGACACCCTCATTCTCTGGCACTGTGTGATCCTGCTATGCAGCTACTCTCCATTTTCTCTTTGCCCGTGTACTTTTTTCCCCGTCTTTTCTGTCTTATTTTTAAAGTAATGGGACTAGTTCCTGCTCTGGCATCGAGAAAGACACACAGCCTTGGCTCACTCGCTCTCTGAATGAGCTGGCTTATGTAAAAGCTTAGAAATAATTTATTGAGCTCTCAGTTGGGGTTTAGCATTTTGGCAATATAAACACTGCATTTTTGGATATGACAGGATTTAAAGATACACTAAAGAGCAGAAAGATTGTGTGATAAACTGTTCTGCATTTACAACGCGCTATAAGGCTGTAATGCTTGGGGCTTTAGCTCCAACCCATGGAACATTTTTGCACATCAAAAGATGGACCAGAAAAAAAAAGAACAACAATGTAGAGTGCATACCTTATTAACTTGCCTATAAGCAAGATGAGACTGAGAACCCAACTCATGTTTAAGCCAGCAGGAAAAGGAGCTCTTCTTCACTTTACTAAGTCTCTGGCAATGGATTTAACTTCATTATGTTGTGTTTCTCTATCAGTTTGGATTTCTGGTATGTTGAAGCTGACTTACAAGAACTTCTGTCATACAGAAGTACGAAAGATCTCATAACATAAATAGAAATTAAGCTTAAATGGGACGGTCATTTTGTTTTCTGTCCTCTGTTATGTCATGAAATGAAAGCCCAGTTTTGCACCATATATGCGAACCTGTCAGTTCATCACACCTATAGACTCTAAATTTAAAATGCTATAATTATTATTGATAATTGGTAAAGATTTATTTGACCCAGTTAATCTGTTTTAGATGTTGATCTCCATCTTATCTTTCAGTAGAGCTCCTACGGACCAGCCTTCTGACATTTGGTCATATCATTTGTTATAAACGGACTTACTGACCTTTTGCTGGCATTAGAGGAAAAGCCAGTGGTTTGAAACAATTTTACATGGAAAAAAAAGAATCAACCAAGGGCTTTTCTCTGTTTTGCACATTTTGAGCTTTGATAATGGATGCACAGAGAATCCTTTGTAGAAATGATTTTACCTTTGAAATATATAAAAGAATCATGACACACAGCTGGAAAATATGATCTATGGTGGGAGCTGAACTACAAATGTAAGGTTTTCTTTGTACATATAAGTTGCCTTAGTTATTTAAGATGATCAGATGCATTCAGACTTCCTCAAAATACATTGTTCTAACCACATTACTCGTTGATATTTTACCATGATAATGCTTAATGTTTTTGATTGTAGGCTACGCCCAATTTAGTTGCTATAATCATGATGTTTACCAGTGCAAGCAGCTGCTGAAGTCAAATTATTTTATCAACAAGAACATTCTCTTGCACCATTAATTTTAGTTTGTCATTTCCTACAGGGACTGATGACAGCAGTATGATCACCTGTTTACAGGCAAGAGGCACTCAGCCAAAAAAGCCTGGGAATGAGTTACTGAATTTCTAAGTAGTGCATGATAGTATAATCTGTTGTTGGTGCTTTAAACATATGTGTTAGCTATTGCCACTTTGAACTCATTCTCCATTTTATAATGTAAAAAGAGACATTTTTTCAGCATTCATCATATTTCTCTCTCAGGTGGAGTTGTAGGCTGGCTGTTTTCACTGGTCCCACCTGCTGGTGTTGCTACTGATTTTCCTGGGCTTCAGCCATCATAACTGTTGACCATCTCTTGAGCAGTATTTAAGGACCAGTTTGTGGTTCCACTCTCCACCAGGTCCTTGTTGCCTTCATGGTGACTTATTATTAATCCTTCCTCTTCTCCTGCAGGCAAGGGGTTTTTCTTTGTTGAAAAGAGAGATAAGACTCGTAGGCCATGTATTCATTATTGGCAAGTGAACCAAGTTACTACCAAGAACAAGTGTAAGTGCACATAAGAGAGGGGAATAGGTGGAAAACTGTGTTCAATATACTGTTGGGACACTTGTATTTGGTGATTTCCTTTGGCCTAACTAATGCACCCGCTGTTTTCCAAGCCCTCAGGAGTGACATCTTCAGAAACTTTTTGAATGAGTCTGTTTTTGCCTACCTTGACAATATCTTGATTTTCTTCAAGGATTTGGAACAACACTGCTTCCATAGCAAAGAGTTTATCCTTGAGAATTGCCTATGTAAAAGCAGAAAAGTGTGAATTTCATGTTCAATCAGTAAGATTTCTAGGTTACATCTTCAAGGAGAAGACAGATCTGAGAAGGCGAAGGCCATGGGAGACTGGCTGAGATTTGCTAATTTCTATCAGTGTTTCATAAAAAAAAACCTCAGTGAGGTATCTGCGTCACTCCTCAAACTCACCTCCACAACAAAACCTTTTTTCTTGGTCCGCAGAAGCTGAGACCACTCTCCAGGAGCTGAAACAGTACTTTATCTCTCCGCCAGTATTTGTCCAGCCTGATCCACACAAGCAATTCATTGTGGAGGTATATGCTTTGGACTCTGGGATGGGGGTGGTACTCTCTCAGCAATCAGGTTCAGATGGTAAGTTACACCAACAAACCTTTTACTCTCAGCATCTATTTCCTGCATAGAGGAATTATGATATTGGGAACAATTAGTTGCTTGGAGTAAAACTAGCATTAGGAGAGTGGAGACATTGGTTAGTTGATAATTCTAACCATCACTGTCAGATTCTCCACAGTTGCCTACTTCATTGCTCTGGCTGAATGCCCCTATGTAACAGAAACAGCTGGTTTTGCATGTTTTTGCCTCTGTGGGATTCCTTTACCAATCAAAAGTTTGGACACACTGTGTCCAAACTGCCCTCCTCAGAACTTTGGAGCAGAATCTGCACCTGGCTGATCGATAGAAAACCCAGGCCCTGCGATACACTCCAGGTCAGAAGGTTTGGCTTTCCTCCAGAGACATTCCACTGATTCATCATCCTCCAAGAAACTGTCTCCTAGACAAGATTGAAAGGGTCATTAACTCCTCAGCCATTCATTTATAACTAGCATCATCCATGAAGATCCATCCTACTTTCCATGTTTCTCAGATTAACTCTGTTATTTCCAGTCCTCCAAATCAAACAGTTAAGTTTAACTGAAGTGCAAGCTTTCAGTTTAATTCATGGGTTTTTAATGCAAATATTGCATTAACTGTTTAGGAATCCCATCATGATCACTGAATTTAAAATCCACTGTGATGGTGTAAAGATGCTGTGGCACCCATCAGAGGCACCCACACTGTGGAAGCCCTGCCCAGCCTCAAGGCAGTTTAACAATCTTATGCTGGAAAGCAATGATGTTCTGAACACCCTTTGAGACTGTGGCTCTGGGTATTTGGAATTCCCAGGACACCGCACTGTATGATAATTCATGTGTCAGCCAGTACATGGTTATCAGTACAGTTATGTAGTGCCCCCAGGCCTCTAGTCTCACGTGGCACATGACACTGCATCAAGGCTGAGGCAGTAATAGTGCATGAGGTCTTGTTCACCATCAAATTACATTTTTAGCACAAAACACTTCTTTTTAAAACATTTCCAAATTGGGGCTGGTGGATTTTCAGCCTACAGAAAGTATAAAAGCCATTAAAGTGTATGTGAACTTTGCCTTCGAAAGAGTTAGCAAAATTTAAAACACAAATCTCTATCCTTTAATACAAACATGTTAAATGTCTGAGACCTTGATATAATTGTCTATGCAAAACTGCAACATAATGTAGTTTTGCTTTCTAGCACTGGGAAAATGCAACTTTTCCTTCTGCAGTATGTCATGTTGAAGCTGATGCCACTGTCACAGGCCAAACACTATAGTTGCTTTCATTTATTTAATTCTTTTCTCTTATTTTTTTTTTTTAATTTACCTGTCTTTGTACCCCTAACCATTAGTTTCATGTGTGATAGAAATGGTAGATTTACATTATGTTAACACTTACATTAGGTTCTTGATGGACCTTAATTGCTGGACAGGAAATTGATGCCAAATGTTTTGCATTTATATTAAATTCATCATCAATCATGTCACGCACATAATTTATATTTACATATATATATATATATATATATATATATATATATATATATATATATATATATATATATATATATATATATATGATATCTACCATTCTATCATAAGTATAGAAATCACATACTGTCCAGCAGTAGGCTGCAACAAAACAATGGACAGATAACGCAGATGTGCCACACATCATATTTAATTGACATTGCTTTAAAATATCCGTCCTGAAGTAAGGATGTCTCATAGCTGTTTGCATTCTCTCCTAATTTTTCTCTCCAATTTCAGGGACTAAGGAGGAGGGGAGGCATGGAAGGACTCTGAGAAACTCAATCTATGAAACTACAACAGGGGCTTGTTTTATCAAAAATGTGGGATATTAACTGGCAGCTCAGAGGAAAGGACCAAGCAAGCGTAAGACATAGAGCAAAAGTTCAAATTCCAGATCTTCACTCCTGACCAGTGGTGGAAAAAATCTACTTAAGTACAGTAACGAAGTACTTCGTTACTGTACTTAAGTAGATTTTTCAGGTATCTGTACTTTACTTGAGTATTTATTTTTCTGACAACTTTTTACTTTTACTCACTACATTTTTACACAAGTATCTGTACTTTCTACTTCTTACATTTTCAAAACAAGCTCGTTACTTTAGGTTTAATGCGTCTGAGAAACGTCTGCATTTCCGGTCAGTGCGGGAGCCGGCTTCTGATTGCGAGCGGGTTTTTTCTTGGAAGTCGGAACAACAGACACCCCACACGGTAGAGGGAGGCTCCTGCAACGCTCGCTCGGAGACCGGAAAGAGCCACAGGAAGTTGCACTTTACATAGAGGTTGCACGCCAGAACGGTGAGGAAAATAAATGACAGAAAACGTAAAGGACAAAAAAAGTGTGTGCAGTTTGTCACACAGTGTGTCTGCTAGCTAAAAGAACAGCTGCTCTATTTTAAGGGAGAGCAAAGAATGAGCGATAACTTCGCTCAGATGGAGAAAGATGTAAGAAAGAGGTAGAAACGTCCTCCAAAGAGCTACTTTTACTTTCTTACTTTGAGTAGATTTCAGAGCCTGTACTTTTTTACTTTTACTTGAGTACAGAAGTTGAACCAGTACTTCAACTTTTACCAGAGTAGTTTTTAACACAAGTACTTGTACTTCTACTTAAGTACAGAATGTCAGTACTTTTGCCGCCACTGCTCCTGACTGAGGTCACACTCTAGCAGGCCATCAATTAACCAAACAAACCAGGTGACGAACAGGCAAAATGTAGAGTCTAAAAAACAGGCATAAAGGTCATACACGAAAACAACTGGGATGAAAATGAAACAAAAATACACAAGGAACATTTAAATGAGATGAAAACAAGATGATCTGGCAGGGAACAAATGGGATGTGCACAGGTATACTGCATGAGTTTGCATTCACTTTGTGACAATTAATCCATGCAATGGCTGCATAGTCACAAAACTATGAAGTCAGCAACCAGTCAGATACACACTGCACATTAAACAACACCAGTTCTGACATCACAAATTAATGTTTATTTAGCATCTGTTGAAAAAAACAATAGTGTGCAAATTTAGTCATTCTCTTGCAATAATTTCTGAATACTGTTGATTTCACTTGATTGGAGTTAGGTATTTAGTCATTTTTGGATTTGATTCATGTTAACTGATGGTAACTATTAAGCTAGTTATTGGGCATTTTGCATTAAATGCATCATGCATACAAGTGTTCTGAGACATTTTTGTGGAATGAGATGTGGACTGAGTAACATTCCTGTGTGGTGAAAAAACAGCTTGTTTGTACATTACCTTCAAAGATGTATCATGACAGTCAAATCAGTGGCTTGATCATGTTTACTGTTATTACCAATTATTGCTGTGAATCTGAATGTTTTATTGACCATCACTGCTTCTCCAATTGGAGCTGCTGAGAGAATCATTTGTTTAAGAAGAGAAGCTGTGCTGTCACTATCTAAATCACAGTAACGTCATAATATGAACTCAAAGACACTGACGTTTTGCAGATACTATCCTGTTGGTTCAGTATAGGTGCACACCGCACTGCACTTCCTAGAGAAATGAATGCTTGATCCTTTTTTTTTTATCCTTTTTCCACAAACTAATGATCAAGATACATTTTTCCTCAGGTTTTCCCTCCAGGTGAATGTAGACAACCAAGAGCAGTTTCATGTGGGAAATTAATCTTCAGTGAGGTAAGTCAGCCCTGCCTCTTGACATGAGGGGCAGGAGACTTGATGACTTGTTATTGACCTTGTTGTTGTAACATACTGCTGGGCATGGGGTAAATTCAAGTTGGTAACAGTGTCACAACGGGGTACCTAGAGTGCTGCAGATGCATTTCAAGCCCTTGGAATGTTTTGTTATTTAAAGTCACACAAACAAATCAATAAACAAATATATAATATAATATTCAATACTACATAAATTATAATAGCATAAATAACTGTATAGTTGTTTTTTTTGTATAATTTTCTACAGTTATGCTACAGATGCTCTCTCCACCTCCACATGCACATCTATTTTTATTTTGTTATGTTTGTTTGTTTGTTTGGGGTTTTTTGTTTGCTTTTGGGTTTTGTTTTTTTTGTGTGTGTGTGTGGGGGGGGGTTGAAACATTTTGGATGTGTCAGAATAATTATTTTCATAGTTACCTAAACAAGAACAACATAGGATAGAATATTCAGAATGTCTAGGGTTAGAATTAGGTTTAGGGTCGGGGTTGTAGGTTACTGCCAAGGACACTGGCAGTCCGGGAACCTAAAATTAAATCTGAAATGTATGAAAGTAAGAAAGTAAAAAGTACCTGTTTGAAGGACATTTCTCCCAGCTATTTTTGTGCAAAGCCAACTGGATGTCATGGTGGCCAGAGGTAAACGGACCCAGACGCAAAGGCAACAGTTCACAGAAAAGAGAGTCTTTATTCCAAAAATAAATGTAAACAGGGGAAACAGGGAAGAGTGGAAATTTTCTGTCGAGCACAGAGAATCTGAAAAGAAAAAGGGAACGGGGTCAGGCAGGAATGAACTAACTAAAAAAAGGTGATGGTCAGGGGGGGAGGAAAGGTGGCTTACTCTTAACTCAGGTTTTACGGTCTGGTCGGGGATGAGGCTGGCGAGTGAGTTGGGGCAGGTGGCCGAGTGGATGGGTTCCAGAGTGGTGGTGGCTGGAATCCATCCACTCTGAGGGAAGGTGATGCAATTAATTCCTTGGGCGCCTGGGTGGCTTAGTGGTGAAGCCGGCGACCATATACACATGCCGCGTTGCAGTGTGGGCGGCGGGGGTTCGCGTCCCAGCCCCGGCGCCGATTTCCCCGCGTGTCTTCTCCTGTATCTTTCCCCCATTTCCTGTCTCTCTCCACTGTCACAAAAAAAGCCGCTGTGGCCAAAAATGGGGAAAAAAAAAGAAAAAAGACTGTAATTCCTTGACACAAGCTGCTAGGTTTACCACAGGTAGGGTGAAACAATCTGGTGGCGAGTCAGCGTCTCAGCCCCTCCTAAATACTCCTGACCTTGATGAGCAACAGGAAACAGCTGCCTGCCCCAACATGGGGAAGAGAATCACAATCATTTCTATTGTGAGCTCCAGTAGATTTTCTTTGTGTACAGGCTGTGATCGGCTGCCGCTGCTCTGAGGTTTACTGCTCTTTGTGGATTCCCACAACTGAATTTAACAAGATGTAAACAGATGTTTCACGAGCTATCTTGGCTGATTTCTATTCCCTACACTGACAGTATGCTGTTTATACTGTCTTTATACTGAATGCTATACAGCTGACCTGAAGGTTGAATTCAGTGAATGAATCTAAGCATCATCAGCTTTAATTCAATTTCAAATATATTTAAAGAGCACACTGATTTTGCGTGGTGCTGTAATAAAATGCCACTGTTGCAACAAGTCAGTTCATGAAATTTCGTCACTCCGAGATATTACAGGATCACCTGTAAATGGGATTTACCACAAAGTGTTCAGGATCAACCAAGTGGCAGAACACATGAATGAACATCATTGAATACTAAAGTGCAGTATTTAAAATTCGCCAATGCTCTGCTGGCTCATTAACTGCAGAGCTCCAAACCTTTTCTGACATTAACATCAGCACAAAAACTGCACATGTAGCTTCATGCCATGGGTTTCTGTGGCTCAGCAGATCCAGCAGGTGTAATGTGTAGGTAGCCCAGAACATTTGTCCACATAGTGTATTTTGGACCAACGGTCCAGAATATAAAGAGATTCAATTTGCTAAATACACATTTTGAGTTCAATGTGTGGCAAAGAAAAGCATCAAATATCGTGTTTTGTATGCTTTATTGCAATTCAGTTCAATTTTATTTATATAGTGCTGGTTTTGTTAGCAATCTGTGTTTCTATTTTTTATTAGACTTATTTAAAAGAAAACACATGAAGATTTCTGTCAATGCTAATGTGTTATTTATAAAACACCAGAGTAAGAAGTATTTGTGTACTAGATGAAATATGGAAACTAAAAACAAAAATAATCTGCATTACCAATGATGCATTGGATTCCTGAGGGTTCATGAAAGAGCCAGCTGGCATTTACAGAGGATTCTGTGGTTTAAATGGCGCGTATGTGTTGGCGCTTAAAATCTAAATATGCGCTTGTAAAACATGGATTTATCTGTGAAAGTGACATCATGTACAAATTCATCTCTCACACTTCAGACATGTTCTGATAATCTTACAGTGTGGTCAAAAGGAATAGAAGTAGAGATGACACAATAGACATTTCTGATTAATAAAATGATATAATTGATATGAAATAGGCTAATCCAGGCTTGAAATTACCAGCAGTTCTATGTTCTCATACATAATGCATTATGCAAATGGTTGTGATATAAATATCTTAATCATGTATGTCCTAAATAATGTGTCACTGCAGGCTTCAAAGCAGCTACCTCCTGACTGCATGCCAGATATCCCAGCCCCTGCACCTGTTTTCAGCATTTTAGCACATGAATACAAAGTCTTCTTTATGAGTTTGGAAGTTTTGTTGACCTGGATACATGAGATGAATTTAGAAGTTGATATTTGTTTTTCACACATTTTATTTTGTTGTTCTTATGGTTTTTATTTAGCTGCAGTGGTTGTTTTAACACACTATATACACTCTGTGCACAAACTTAAAAACAAAGGTGCTCGAAATATGTTTATAGCACTTAAAAGTGCTGTATATGTAAGTATTTACTTACTACATACAGAAATTAAATTAGTACATAGATTTATTTTTTTAGTTTCTTGAGAAGACATGGCTCAGAATGCAGTAGATCAAAGAAACATGGAAGTAAAAATACAGTATGAAGTAAAAGCTAGTCTAAAAAAAATACTACTAAAGTAAAAGTAATATATTGCCAAGATGTATGTAACAATTATTATGACTTATATGTTCTTCTACTTTTATAACATTTTAATAACTTGCTTAAATCGTGTAAGTAGTAACACTGGGTCAACATAGTGCTACTTTTTAAGTTTCAGGTAGTGTACAGATGCCTTGAATAACAATAACAATCTGGTAGACTGTGAGCTAGAGAAGTAATACAGTTAGGCACTTTATCTCATGAAATAAGTATTGGTGTGATACTGGACATGAGACATTAGCATAGTATTTGTTTTTGTAGGCCTCAAAAATCATACTGTATTTTTATACAGCTATCCAGGAAATTTGAAAGATCCATATCAGAAATGTTAGTAACCGGTAGTTACATTTTAGGATTGCTTGGTACACTTTTAGAAAATGAAATACCTTGGTACCTTTGGAGGTAATAGGGCTTGCCAATGGCACAGCACTTTCTAAAGGTTCTGCTGTTGTACCCTTGACAGGGGTACTTACTGTATGTTACCTTGTGGTCTGAATATTGTGTAGACCAATCTAGAATCTTGAGTGACAATGTTATGCCCTAATGCCGAAGTTTGTGCCCAAGACATGTCACCCATGTCAATTGTTCTTTTGATTGCACATTTGAAGCTTCTGGATGTAGCATGTGACACACATTATATATATATATATATATATATATATATATATATATATATATATATATATATATATATATATATATATATCTCCTATTGGATAATTACTGCTTGGGTGATTATCTTTCAGCTGGCAACAAGTTATTTAACCCCAACTGGTGCAATGAGTTGCTTCTCATTTCTTAAACAACCATGTCAAAAGACACATTGTGTGGTCGTGGAAAAGATGTCAGTCTGTTTGAGAAGGGTCAAATCATTGGCATGCATCAAGCAGAGAAAACATCTAATGAGATTGCAGAAACTACTAAAACTGGGTTAAGAACTGTCCAACGCATTATTAAAAACTGGAAGGAAAGTGGGGACCCATCGTCTTCGAGGAAGAAATATGACCGGAAAAAAATCCTGAATGATCGTGACTGGCGATCACTTAAACGTTTGGTGAAATCAAATCGAAGGAAAACAACAGTAGCACTCAGGGCTATGTTTAATAGTGAAAGTAAGAGCATTTCCACACGCACAATGTGAAGGGAACTCAAGGGATTGGGACTGAACAGCTGTGTAGCCTTAAGAAAACCACTAATCAGTGAGGCTAACTGGGAAAAAAGGGTTAAATTTGCTAGAGAGCATAAAGATTGGACTCTGCAGCAATGGAAGAAGGTCATGTGGTCTGATGAGTCCAGATTTACCCTGTTCCAGAGTGACGTGCGCATCAGAGTAAGAAGAGAAGCAGGTGAAGTGATGCACCCATCATGCCTAGTTTCTACTGTACAAGCCTGTGGGGGCAGTGCTATGATCTGGGGTTGCTGCAGTTGATCAGGTCTAGGTTCAGCAACATTATGTGCTCAAAGAATGAGGTCAGCTGACTACCTGAATATACTGAATGACCAGGTTATTCCATCAATGGATTTTTTTTTTCCCTGATGGCACGGGCATATTCCAAGATGACAATGCCAGGATTCATTGGGCTCAAATTGAAAGAGTGGTTCTGGGAGCATGAGACATCATTTTCACACATGGATTGGCTATCAGAGACCAGATCTCAACCCCATTGAGAATCTTTGGGATGTGTTGGAGAAGGTGGTCAGAATCTGCCATCATCACTGCAAGATCTTGGTGAAAAATTAATGCAACACTGGATGGAAATAAATCTTGTGACATTGCAGAAGCTTATCAAAACTGCTACAGCGAATGCATTCCGTAATCAAAGCTAAAGGTGGTCCAATGAAATAGTGTGTGACCTTTTTTTGGTGGCGTTTGTTTATTTTTTTGGCCAGGCAGTGTATATGCATACATTAAAAATGGCCAGTCAGATTCAAATGGCCCATGAAATTTAATCTGACTTGTAAGAAATCTGTCTTATGTGAAAGTCAAATAAAACCAGATAATTCAAAATTTTTCAAAATGTCAGACAGTTTGGGGTCTAATATCAAATTTTGCAGCAATGGCTTTCTGCCTCATCCCTGGATTTGCTTCTGCAAATTTTATAATCTCATATTTGTGCTTGTAAGTGCAAGTTTGTAGCTTATGCTTGACTCCTGCACTTGCCATCTGATTTGTGCGACTTCGACATAGGTGATATCTACTGTAGTTACCTTGAGATCCATTAATTAGCCCTGGGGGTTATATTCATGTAAACTTTATACTGTACTCCTATTTCTAAGATTGTATTTTAGAAGCTATTTTTAGGTTATAACTAACACTATAAAAAGTACTATATTCTCCTCTGCAATGTACTAGTGAAGTATGAAGCAAGATAAAATGTAAATGCTATACTGAAGTAAAAGAATTGGGAGAAATGCTTACTGTATTTATTTTTGAGTTGCTGTAGATGAATGTTGGACCCACTGTGTGGGCCCTTCAGATGAACCTGCATTAAAAAAATGCTTTATCTTCAGCAGAAATGACCTTGTTGCATTTCACCATTGATCTGCACATCGACTCATCCACTCTGATAACTCTGAAACCCATTTATCAAAGGCAAGGTTTTACCCTACTGCTGCTACATTTACTGGCAGAAAATCAATCTATTCTAATCAGTTAATACACCGACAGGTCATGGCAGGAATATGTGAACATGTACAGTACGGGCCAGAGCTCTGATTAGAAAAGATGGAAATGTTCAGTAATGGTGAAGCAGGGGAAAATGAGAGTGGGGACAGGTCAGAAGAGAAATGCATGCTATTCAGGATGATCCAACGCTAATTTTCTGTCATACATCATTCTTATTCCCTATTGCTGAAATGTTGAATAAATGTAAATCCACTGTGCATTCTCTCTCTTCTCTTATTGCTTCTTCAAAAACTCACTGCAATGGTGTGAAAGTACAGCAGCTGAACAGTGGCCTGCAGTGTGCACATGGAACGTAAAAAGCTGAATTTACAAACTATAGCCCTATATATATATATATATATATATATATATATATATATATATATATATATATATATATATATATATATATATATATAATATACATATTGTAATGCAGTCCCCAACTGTGTTTGAGCCAAGATAACACATTCAAATGTCGCCATAGGGGCTGACTAGCTGGAAACACTGAATTTCCCCCAAGGCTTGTACACTTATGTATTATAATGAAACAATTCCTCAATGGAGAAACTGGGTGTTTGTAGGTGGGATTATGCCAGTGTGTGTGGTGTTTTTAAGATAAACAGGAGAAGCAGGAAGAGAGGGGGAGTTTGTCTGTCTCGTGGATGTATCAGGTTTTGGCTGGATTAAGTAGTCACTTAATTACATGGTCTGTTTATTGTATTTGTTTATCATATCCTCATTAGCCCTTTGTTGGGCGGAATAAATACCAAGTGCCAGAATTGTGCTTGGCATCTTAGAACAAAGCCAGTGTAACAATGTGTCATTTGCAATCACAGCTTACAGCACTCAGAGAGACAAAGTCAATACCTCCTAATGGACACAGGAAATCTGTAAGCTGTCCTGTTGTCTCAGCCAGAATGCTCATTTGGGCCAACTATGGCAGTGCCATTTATTCACTGAGGCTCATCAACTATGATTGACGGTTAAAGGTTAAACAAGCAAATATCAACCCATGCAGATAGTTTGGTTCTTTCTAACATTCTTTCAAGATAAACAGTTATATTGCAGCTCTAGTACAAATAGGAATGGTGTTGTTTGTGGTGTATGAAACTGTAAGAAAAGATTTTCACGAATAGAATTTCTTAGTTATTCTGGATAGAGTGCAAACCTCACTGATATTTAGCAGAGAAAAAGTCACAGTGTTGGGGAGTGTTATGTTTAGTGACTTGTATCTTTTAAGCAACTTGTAAACATTACAATACTGCTGCTATTAAAAAGTAGCGTGCTTCAGTGGTGCAAGTCACCAGTTAATTGATAATATAATGACTCTGTGTCCAGGGCCAAGTGTCTACAGTGCTAAGGATCTGGTCCATATAACATGCTGCAATGTTTTGTCTTGTTTTATGAAGATACACAAGCTCCCAGAAACTATTCAGCTGTCATCTAGACATCTACAGCTTGTTCTTAGCAGTATTCATGTTAAAAACATTACATGCTATGAATGATGAAATAATACATGTTCTCTTAGCTAAAGTTTTTTTGGTTTTCGTGTCTTCGTCCTTCCACATGAGGGCATCTGTAGCTGCTGATAGAGTACCCTCACCACGTATATAGGTAGTATAAAAGGTGGGCATAACTAACATGATGTCATCTATCAGTTTATTAAGTCCCATTTTGAAACCTGGGGATAAGCCATTTTGGTTTCAAAAAGCCACATGTGACAGGGATGAGACCACAAGCCCAGGAAGAAAGAGTTAACAGACATCAAATCAGAAAGCTGTTTTCCCATACACGTTTATAACACTGGAAGACATTTTAGAACCACAGTTACCGCCATCTTGTGGCCTTCAGACAGAATGCATGTTTAAGGCATTTCAGCATTAGCTTTATTTTTCTTAACCCAATGTTACATCAACATATGTTTTATACGGTCTTGGGAACAACTTAACCTTTGTCCTCCCTGTGCTAAAGTTTTAATATTAGCCTATAGCTCTGTAGCTAGGTGCAAGGGAACACAATGCCAGCTTCATTAACTATCCAAAATATTCCATCTTCACTGACATTTTATATAGCTGTTATACAGTTTTTTTCTGTCTCTGTCAGAACATGGTCTATCATCTTTAGATGTCAACTAACCGCCTGTCTTAGTAGAAGAGCCACAATGATCATTTTACTGGAGCTGAAAGAATATTAGGCAATTTTAATTTCTGGGTGGTGCTTCGATGTTATTTTTAGGAAATGAAGGTGCATTTTGACCTGTTAAAGGAGAATTCTGTCAGACTTGAGCAGATTGAGAAATTTAACTCAAAGTGATATTTCCATTACCAAAAAATAAAAATCACACTTTCTTACACGTAATGGTTATATTTGTCCAGTTTGAAAATACAGACTGTAAATTTACCTATGAAACTACTGACTTTATATCATTGCACAGCAAGCTGACATTAGTAGCATCTTTCCCATCTTCATCTTGCTAATCGGTAAGCTAGCCTCCATGCAGCTGACACTCATTATCAACCAAGCAAAATCTGGCTTGTACTTTGATGCTGTTCTTGTCTTTTTGCTCCCAATTTTAAAATACTATGAACACTTTCATGATGTTAAGGTGTCCTTTGTGCAATCTTTCCAGTTGAACAGTCCAAATAGCAACTAAATGATTACTCTATTTGCAAAACTGATGCTAAATGTAATTAAGTAGCTTAGTGTTACCCCAAACTCTGAAAATTAAGCAATTCTGGTAAATATGTTTTGTTTTAAAATATAAAAAGGAAATAGGTTTTTAAAAAATAAAAGCAAAATATCTTACTAGCAGAAACAAATGTGTTCTTTCCAACGTGTCCACCTACATTGTTTGACAAGTAGATTAAATGTATATTTTTATTTATTATAACTAACTTTATTTTAACTAGACTGCAGGTCAATAAAATATATAACAATGTGACTAAAAAGCACCAATGTGTCAGCGCTGTTAGGGACTTAAAATTACAGGAAGGTCCAGCTGCTTTGCAATAACGGCCCTTTACTGGACACAATGCTTATATGAACCAAAATTTAATTTAAAATAACAGTGTTTCATTATGACATTTTATTTTCTCAGTAAAACAATATCCCCAACTCAAGGTTCAAAAAGATCAGTAAACCAAACAATAATCAGCAGAAAAATATTAAGCCTTCCCAGCTGAGTTTTGGTAAAAGTATATGAACATCACACTAATTCCTTTGCTTTGCTGTGATTACAACTACAATCATCACAACCACAAAAAGTCTTGTGGGAAAACGTTAATAAACCAGTTGGATTTACATGATTTAAACAACCGACTAATGTTATCAGTATCTCCTGACAGAATTAGAGATAATGATGTATCCCACAAGCCATACTCAACAATACTAACACTATTTGGACCTCTGTTTTTGTCTCTTTAGTTTGTGTAACCTGCTGTTGCTGAGTCAAAAGAATATTTATTTATTCAGGGCTACAGGGAAACTCAGTCTCATAGTAATAAAGGTTGATGTAAACAGTTTAACCCCAATGATAGCATAACCGGTAGCCTGTATGTTACTCCGACGTGTGAACACAGCAGGGGTGATCCACCGTTAACCTAAAGCCAACCTAAATTTCACCATTTATCTTTGTGTTCTGTGTCTAATGAATAACAGAGGTGGAAATTTACTGAAGCCAAGTGTGGCAGAGATGTGATCATCCACCCTGAACACATCATGCTGCTCTCCAGTAGTGCAATAATGGATGGTAGATGGCTGCCATTACGACCTTCCCTCTGCACGGCAGAGCACCATGAGCCACATGAAATCAAATTACCGCTCCAGAGGTGATTCACTCTCCTCACACAACATAGCCCCATTTTTTCTTTCTCTCTCTCTTCTCATCTTTTCTCCCTGTTTGCTTCTTTCGTTGGCTGTGCAGCTACCCCGAGGTTTAGAAACTTTAGGGTGGCAGACTGGGTCACAGTTTTCACTCACTGCAAAATGAATAAAATTAAAAATTCTTGGCAACAATAACCCCAAGCAAAGCATTAGTTTAGACAGGCAATGAAGCCAAACGCAGCCTGCAATCCCAGCAGATCATCTGACCTAAAATGTTAGCTTACCTGTCGGTACATGTTTTTGGCAAGGGCATGCTACCTAAACCGCTTCAGCATACAGTTTCAACTGCCCCCGCAAGCTGCTTTGCAACCTTTGACTTTCCATGTGTGCATGAAAAACCAGGTCTCTCTTGCAAATGAGACACTGAGTCTCCTTGGGACTACCTGTATAAATAAAGGTTAAATAAAAAAATTAAAAAATGAGGAAGACTGGAGAGGTACCAGAACTCCTGACAAAAACAGGATGTAAAACCAAAACAAAAGGACAGGGAAGGACAGGGACAAGACTGTAGCTGGACTATCGGGAATAATAATAATATTACTATTAATAATAAACATAATTCCATTCTGAATTGGCACAGGGAAAACCACCAGTGTTTACAGGAATCTAAACAGGTAGAGAAAAGGGTAGGTAATCATGCGAGAACTAAGATAGATGACTAGCAAAGGGCATATAGAACTGCAAATACACAAGGAGCACACAAGAAAACAGGTGCAACCAGTGAACAAATGAAGACAGGAAGTAAAACTAGATAAAACATACAAGCAGAGTGAGTAACAAAATAAATCAGGAAATGGTGAATATAGACAAGAAGAGCTCACATGAACAGGTGGACAAAGGATCAAATTTCATAGACCAAAACAGTAACCAAACCTCAAAACCAAAACACTGTCATTCTGTAACTTTTCATGGTCATCTTCTGGCATTTTGTGGCTGTATTGTGTATTTTTTCTTTTCTTTTTAGCGTGCTAATGCTAATTAGCACGCTAATGTTAAATGCTAAAATGCTGTCCTGGCTTGCTAATTGAGTTAACTGCTTTCCGAAATCAAGCGTAAATAGGATGGTCACAAGATCACATGTGGACATTGTGAATGAAATTGGCTGTGCCCAGTGGTAGATTGCAAATTGAGGTAAAGCAGCAAGTGCATGCCCGCTTGCTAATTGCAACGAACCGGTGAAACTCAGCCCAGCACAAGACAACCTCAGTATGGCACAGTGCCGGGTGATCAACCACTGGCTAGGACCCTGTGCACTGTATAACGCTCTTTTTTTATATCATAAATCAATGAACATGAATTATTCAGTGACAAAATGACATTGCTGCACAATTAAAGTTTTTTTACATCCAACACACTGATTTGTCAGTCAAGATGGCGGCGCGCACAGACGCAGCGGTTCACGGCTCTTCCTTTCGGTGCTCTTTTTTGTACTTTTTGTATTTCATATTTGTTAGTTTTGGTGCATTTGTCTCTGCAAACAACTGCTACACACGCCAGGATCTTGTGGACATTGGCTACCGGCACAAGATATCAGTATCGAGTGATTTTCACTACACTCATAACATCCCAGACAACATAGCGAAACCGCCGGGGGCTCCGTGGATTGTTATCGGGTCTGGAAGGCGCCGCCGACGGCGGAGGGAGAGGAAGCAGAAGCGGGGCTGCAGGTCCGGCTCTATGCTGAAGCTGAAATGCCAACCACACAGGCCTCCTCTGCCGAGCCTGTATCTCTCCAACGCCAGGTCCATGGTAAATAAAACGGACAACCTAGAGTTAGAGCTGGCTGTAAATCGCTATGTTCGTGACTGCTGTGTAATGATTATCACCGAGACCTGGCTAAACCCCCACATTCCCGATGCTAGCGTGCAGCTAGCAGGCCGCACTCTGCTACACGGAGATCGGACCAAGGACTCCGGTAAGAGCAGGGGAGGGGGTCTCTGTATTTACGTGCATGAGGACTGGTGTAACAACGGAACAATCATAGACAAACATTGTTCCCCAGACCTCGAGTACATGTCTGTAAGATGTCGGCCCTTTTTTCTACCCAGAGAGCTAACAGTAGTGATCGTCACAGCTGTGTATATAGCGCCCGATGCTAACGTTAGCATGGCGCTCTCTCTCCTGCTGAACGCCATTAACGAACAGCAGCGGGTCCACCCCGACGGTGTTCTTATTATCGCGGGAGACTTTAACAAGGTCAACTTAAAGACTGTACTCCCGAAATTCTACCAACATGTCAAATGTTCTACAAGAGGGGAGAACAATCTTGACCATGTTTACTCCAACATTAAGCACGCTTACAGAGCCAAACCCCTCCCCCACCTCGGCCAGTCCGACCATCTTTCCCTGCTGCTCACCCCAGCATACACCCCCCTCAGACGGAGAGCCAGGCCTACTGTAAAAACCATTACAACCTGGCCTGAAAACGCACTCTCCGACCTACAGGACTGCTTTGCATACACAGACTGGGACTTATTCGAACACGAGGACCTAGAAACATTCACAGGGACGGTACTGGACTACATTAAGTTCTGTATCGGAAATGTGACTGTCAGCAAAAACATCCGGGTTTTCCCTAACCAGAAACCCTGGATGAACAGCCAGGTCCGTTCACTCCTCAAAACCCGTGATGCTGCCTTCAGGTCAGGTGACAGAGCTCTGTACAGTGCTGCTCGAGCTGACCTAAAAAGAGGAATTAAAAAAGCCAAAACGGACTACAGGAGGAGAATAGAGTCCCATCTGTCCAGCAATAACACACGGGAGGTGTGGCAGGGCATTCAGAACATCACAAACTTCAGAGGCTGTGATGTGACTGCAGGAGACCTGAGTGTGTCACTAGCAGAGGAACTTAACTGTTTCTTTGCTCGCTTTGAGATGCCTCAGGACCACCCATCTGCTCCAGTCCTGCCCCCCCCCACCAGGCTGCACCCCACTCACTGTCCAGGAGCATGAGGTACGGCGCGTGCTCCTGGCAGTGAACCCCAGGAAGGCTACCGGACCAGACGGAGTACCTGGCAAGGTGATCAGAGCGTGTGCCCACCAGCTCACCCTGATTCTCACCAGGATTTTCAACCTCTCCCTGGCCCAAGCAGTCATCCCCCCCTGCCTAAAAACAGCCACAATCATCCCCGTGCCCAAAAGGTCATCTGTCACCAGCCTAAATGATTACCGCCCTGTGGCCCTCACACCGGTAATCATGAAGTGCTTTGAGAGGCTGGTTCTCCAGCACATCAAAGACCACCTGCCCCCCACTTTCGACACCCATCAGTTTGCATATCGAGCAAACAGATCCACAGAGGACGCCATCGCTGTAGCTCTCCACTCTGTGTTGAGCCACTTGGAGCAGCAGCAGAGCTATGCTCGCATGCTCTTTGTGGATTACAGCTCAGCGTTCAACACAATCATCCCGGACATTCTCATCACCAAACTGCACACCCTGGGCCTCCCCCCTCTCACATGTTCCTGGATCAAGGACTTCTTAACCAACCGGCCCCAGACTGTGAGACTTGGCCCCCATCTCTCCTCCACCCGCACACTGAGCACTGGCTCCCCACAGGGCTGTGTGCTGAGCCCCCTCCTGTACTGCCTCTACACCCATGACTGCAGTCCGGCCCACAATAACAACCTCATCGTCAAATTTGCTGACGACACTACAGTGGTCGGACTCATCTCGAAGGGAGATGAGGCAGCTTACAGAGAGGAGGTCTTGAAGTTGACAGCCTGGTGTTCAGAGAACAACCTGGTACTGAACACCATGAAAACCAAAGAGATCATCATCGACTTCAGGAAGCACAGGACTGACCCAGCTCCCCTCTACATCAACGGCGAGCATGTGGAGAGGGTCCACACCTTCAGGTTTCTTGGTGTCCTCATCTCTGCTGATCTCTCTTGGTCAGATAACATCACAGCTGTTATCAAGAAGGCTCAGCAGCGACTTCACTTCCTGAGGGTCCTCAGGAAGAACAACTTGGACTCAAACCTGCTGCTGACCTTCTACCGCTCATCCATTGAGAGCCTGCTGACGTACTGTATCACAGTATGGTACGGCAGCTGCACTGAGGCAGACAGGGTCAGGCTTCAGAGGGTAGTCAAGACAGCACAAAGAATCGTTGGCTGCCCTCTCCCCTCCCTGATGGACATCTACACCTCTCGCTGCATCAGCAGAGCCAGGAACATCATCAAGGACAGCTCACACCCTGGCTTTGACCTGTTTGACCTGCTGCCCTCTGGCAGGCACTACAGGTGCATCAAAGCCAGAACAAACAGACTCAAGAACAGTTTCTTCGCCAGAGCAATCACCACCCTGAACTCACACACTCACCCACTGTAACTGTGCAATATTATATTATTCATACTGAACAATATCTGACATTCCTATATTGTGTAATATCCAGTATTCATTCACTAGTGCAATATTCATTCACCAAGTGCAATATTCATCATCTTCATTATTATATGTATACACATATTTACTTTTCTTACAATGTACAGATGCACCAATGTATGTATATATTTTTATACATGCTATTTTTTGTATATTTTACACATTGTTTATTTCTGTATATCTCTTGATTATATTGATCATACTAGATTATAATATTTTCATAATATTTTTATTTTAGAGAGTTTGATTTTCTGTTACATGGCACTGAACAGGAGTGGTCCTCCAATCTCATTGTACATCCTGTATAATGACAATAAAGGCATTCTATTCTATTCTATTCTATTCTATTCAATAGTGTGTATGAATGAGACAACAGTCACTAGACACATAGGAAATTTAACACAACTGTCATGGTCCGGGGTCCTTTGGACCCCATGTTTTTTGTTTTGCTTCATTTTGTCTGTTCTGTTTTGGGCTTCTTTTGGTTGTGAGGTTTAATTGTTATTTCTAGTCCTTGGTGTTCTCTCTGTATTCTGTGTCAGGTCTGCGTCTCTCTTCCATCGTTTTACTTCCTGTTTTATTTTGATAGTCGTCCAGTCCTGGTCTCTTGTGTTCAGTTTTGCTTCCCCTGGTCTCATCAGTGTTATCAGCGTCACCTGTGTTCCCACCTGTTTTCTCTTCCCTCATCAGTCCTCCTGTGTATTTAAGTCCAGTGTTTTCAGTGCCTGTTGTCATGTCGTCGTCTTATCGTCGTCTTGCTCTTCGTTTCCCCGTGCTGTGTGCCTCTGTCAAGTTTTCCCTTTGTTCTTGGAGTTTTGATTTTGTTCGTGCCTTTGTTAGCCCTGCCTAATAAAGCTGAGTTTATTTCTTACCTCTGTATGGCGTGTCCTGCGTCGGGGTCCTCCTTCCTGCCTGCCACACAGCTGATCCATGACAACAACAATAAATAGATATTCAACTTAACACAGTATACTCAATCTGACTCCGATTGTTTTATTTGGTTTTTTATGTTTGTTTGGTTTCCTAACATTACAGGAGCCTTATAACACATAACAAAAATATATATTTAGAAACTAAAATCATCCACATCCGGCAGAATTTCAACAGCATTCCAAAGGAGGCTGAGGACATTGAGTCCGAATAGACCATGTTCTGCACCTTCATTGCTGTGGTTGGTGTCTGTTGTGGTGGTAACCCCCAAACCAGATAGTGGTCACCAGAGGTGAAGGGAGCCATCAAACTCAAGAAGAAGTCTTATCGGGCTTGGTTAGCCTGAGGAAGGCCAAACGGAACGCGGCGAGGGGGGTGTCCAAAGCAAAAACTCAGGTGTGGGAGCAGTTTGGTGAGGTCATGGAAAAAGACTTTCAGATGGTATTGCAGCAATTCTAGCAAACCGTCAGGCAACTCAGGACGGGTAAGCGGTGCTTCACTCACACAGTGAATAGCGCGGGTGGAGTGCTGCTGACTTCAACTGAGGCTATAGTCAGGCAGTGGAAGGAATACTTCAAGGACCTCCTTAATCCCACTGACACACCTTCTGTAGTGGAAGCAGAGTCTGGGGATGAGGGGGATGACTCGCCCATCACTGGGAGTGAGGTGGTCAAACAACTCCTTGGTGGCAGGGCCCCTGGGGTGGACAAGATTCGCCCTGAGTTCCTGAAGGCTCTGGATGTTGTAGGGCTGTCTTGGTTGACATGTCTCTGCAACATCGCGTGGAGCTCTGGAGCAGTAACACTGGATTGGCAGACTGGGTGGTGGTCCCCATCTTTAAGAAGGGAGACTGGAGAGTGTGCTTCAACTTTCAAGGAATCACACTCCTCAGCCTCCCCGGTAAGGTCTATGCCAGGGTGCTGGAAAGGAAGGTCCGTCCGTTAGTCGAACCCCAGATTCAACAGGAACAATGCAGTTTTCATTCTAGTCATGGAACGCTGGACCAGCTCTTTATCCTCTCAAGGATATTAAAGTGTGCGTGGGGGTTTGCCCGTCCAGTCTACATGTGCTTTGTGGACTTGGAGAAGGCATTCACCCACGTCCCTCAGGGTATCCTGTGGGAGGTCCTGCAGGAGTATGGGGTGTCTGGCCCGTTGTTGCGGGCAATTCAGTCCATGTACAACCACAGCCAGAGCTTGGTCTGTATAGCCGGCAATAAGTCGGACTCGTTTCCTGTGGGTGTTGGACAGACAGATCGGGGCGGCATCTGCAGTGATGCGGCGCTGCACCGGTCTGTCGTGGTGATGAGGGAGCTGAGCGTAAAAGCAAAGCTGTCGATTTACCAGACAATCTACGTTCCTACCCTCACCTATGGTCACGAGCTTTGGGTAGTGACCGAAAGAATAAGATCACAAATACAAGCGGCAGAAATGAGCTTCCTCCAAAGGGTGGCTGGCCTCTCCCTTAGAGATAGGGTGAGGAGTGCAGCCATTCGAGAGGGGCTCAAAGTAGAGCAGCTGCTCCTCCACATCGAGAGGAACCAGTTGACGTGGTTCAGGCATCTGACTAGGATGCCTCCTGGGCGCCTCTTTGGTGAGGTGTTCCAGGCGTGTCCTACCGGGAGGATGCCCCATGTTAGACCCAGGACATGGTGGAGAGATTATATCTCTTGGCTGGTCTGGGAACGCCTTGGGGTCTCTCCTGGTGAGCTTGTGGAGGTGGCTGGGGAGTGGAAAGTCTGGGCTTCTCTGCTTAGGCTGCTGCCCCCGCAACCTGGCCCCAGATAAGCGGAAGAAAATGGATGGATGGATGGATAAAATCACAGTTAGCCAGGATGGCACCAACTAGCATTTTATGCTAGAAATATTAACATTTTACTCACCGGTGTACAAATCCAACAAGGTGATGTTCATCAATGCAGCTCACTCACGGTATGAGAATTCTGCAACCAATACTCGGAACAATATGTGAATTTAGTTATGAAACTTGACAAAACAATACAGCATTGCTGTCAGGGTGTGTGTGTGTGTGTGTGTGTGTGTAGGGGGGGGGGGGGGGGGGGGGTGCGCACCCTGTTGGCGAAAACAAGAACTGCATGAGGGTTGCACTATATAAACTCTGTTGAGCAGGAAAAATCTGGCGATTACATTATTAGTGTAACTAATGGGCGTTACAAACTGTTACTTCCTACAGAGTTTCATAAAATATCACTTTCTTGTAGGGAAAGGCTACTTGATGAGCCCACTGCCCTGGTCGGCTCCTTCGGTTTGTTGAACAGTGCCATCCCTTTGACTCTTCTTTCGAAGAAGAAAAACTGTAGAGGGAAAGAGGAAGTGCAGCGATCCTTTGCGGTCTCATAAATCCAATATATTCATATTGCCTAGACTCCCTAAAAGTGCTTGGGAGTGCATTCAGTGAGTCCATAAGTCACAACATTGTCAGAGAGGCGATGGTGATGCATGAGAACGTTGGCACTCAGTTCATTCCAGAGCAGGTACTCTCTAACAGATAAGTCCAACCTTAATTTCTTCCGCTGGCCTAATGTGTTTTTAATGCAGCCTCGTGACTTATGTTGCTGTCAGTCGGCTGGCTTCATAGGAATGCTGGGATGTAAGTGGGCGGCAGACAGGGACCAGGAAAAAAAAAAGGTGGCAGAGATTAATCGCAGCGGCAGAGGCATCACATTTGATCAAATCCATATTGACTGAGACCACTGAGAGGGTTGCATCTGTACAAGTCAAGAAATGGGATGCTCGACTTGTCTTGGCTGCAGGATAAATGAGCTTAGCCCGTTCAAACGTGCATTTGACAAAACAATACAGATTGACCTCAGAAGCAATTCGTGTTATTGATACCGTGTGGAGGCAGGTAAATTTGTCATTGCGAAGCAGTTCAATGGAAATGTTATTAATTCTCTGTGTTCTTTGGGTGTAGACCTATTCTCAAATCGACTAAACATTTGGCTATACGTTATATGGCAACAAACTCTTATTAAGAAAAAAACCCAAAGAGTATTTAAAATATAAACCCCTGTCTTCCTTATTCATAAAGTAATGTAATTATTTCCACACTACATTCTACATCTAATTATTCATTTTAATTATGTATCAGTCTAGCTTCAATAGTGTCAGGAAGTATTCCAGGGTTTCACACTTTTTCCCCATTGTTGGCTGACAGAGGATCAACTTGTAAGCAGGAACTCACCTTTTTGACAAGACTGCAGGTGTTTGTTTTAATCGTGAAACTCAACCGATATATGTTCTGAAGGAGTGATGCTGCAGCTTCAAGCAGTCATTTTATAACCAATAAAAACAGCATGAATAGCACCATGTTTCCGCTGAATGAAAGCTAAAACTTAGCTTCACTTGCCTACCCTCTTCTACTTTTTATCAGCTGGTGAATTAAAACTTATCAAATACTTGGCTTCAAATTTGAAAGAGTCCCTCCAGTCATGTTTTGAAGGTCTGACATGCTTTTTTTTTTTCTTACACACACACACACACACACAGTTCAGTGGTACTTAAAATGACACATTTTCCTTTCCCCACATTGGAAAATTCAGACACTACAAATATGTTTCTCTCATATTCTCAGTGTACTAGAGGCTTCAAGTATACCACTTATTTTTAGCTACATTTTGACCATGGCTGACACACAGACATCCTCATGTGCACAACTAACAGTTTTGAAGTGAAAACAGATCCTTTTCTCCCTTCAGCAGAAAAAAAGTAAAAAAGCCTGCACGTACATTCATTCAACACATTGAAGGTCATTTGAAATTAATTATATGTTCATCATTATATATTCACAACTAAAAAGAGGCTAATTCAGTTTTAGATGCAGCATTACTAAAATGGTAGAACCAGTGATTAAAATGATCACAGGTTCTGGATGTGTTCTTAAAGTGGACCTATTATGCATTTCCATATTTTCTGTCTTATAGATACTGTTATGTGATGGATGCTCATATTAAATATGGCCAAAGTTTTTAATAATGAGCTCAGCATATATACATTATCTCTGTGAGCCAAAAGCATAGGCTTAAGACTGCTGTAAACATCATATAGTGCCAAGAGTTTGGTTTAACTTTTGGATCTGTCTTGATGTCATAGAGAAGAGATATCCCTAATATGATCATCTTAGATGCACATGTCTGGATCTGGGCACTTACTGTAAATTTATAAGAGGCAGACACTCAGAATAACATTCCTTTATGGGAGGGAGAGGTGCTTTTACACCATTTTTCAGACACTGGATGAACTGAGGGGGCTCTGTATTTTTAAACTGTGAATTATGTAAAGCAGCTCTCTGGAATTCCAGAATGAAAATATGGAGCTGGAAATGAGCACCTTTAAACTGTTTAAACTTGAAATGTAATTGTGTAAATTTGCAAATCCAAGCTGTATGCTGTCCATGTAATACCACCCCCTACACCTGCATCCCAGACTATGCAAAAAATAAATAAATAAAAGCTCTTGATGTTTATGTTGAATTTTAAAAATGCAAGGAAATAATCATTTCTGGAACACATCTACCTATTTATCCATCCATCTATTCTATTTAGGGCATCTTTATCTCTTGATTTGGCAGTGAATGTAAAGAGAGACAGAAGGGAGGATATGCAGCAGATGTTCCAGGCTGGACAACTGAACCTGGGATTTAACGGTTTAGGGTGCTTTTCCTAGAATCTGTCCAGTGTTGCATTATACTCGTATGTTGTTGATATATATGTTATGCATTGTTAGACTTAGACTTTGAGAGACTTTATTAAATTTTCAATATATTTATATAGCACCAAATCACAACAAAACAATATTATTGGTGGTTCTGCGCCAAATGCTGCAGAACCTCTTTCCAGAGGCCTGCAGGGAGAACAGTTCACGATGGGGGTGTGGGGATGTTTAGACTTCACCTGTAGTAATATTTCTTTTTCTTATTTTCTTCTTTTTTTTGTCTATTGCCAGCCCAAGAATGCATTGTGTGATCAGTGGACTGACCACACAGGTAAAACCGGACTCCCTATAAGGTCCCCAAGAGAAATTGGAGGTGTTACAGCAAAAACCTCTTTTGTACCAATTGATTCTGGTTGTAATTGGAATCCCTAAAGTGTGGTGTTCTTGAAACAAATGAAAAAAAAATCTGCAAATGGATATTGCTACTTTTTCCACTGCAGACCTGCTTCATGTTTTTTGATTAAGTGATTCAAGTCACTTAATCACGATGCCTCCACCGTGTTTTTTTTTTCCCTGTTGGGACCTTTTAGAGCACGTTAATGGAATTACCTGACAAATTATAGTATTTTATTTGTCTGTTACTTAGCATTTAGCAGAAAATATACTACTTTCTGTGTGTTTCATCTAAACAGTTTAAGAATGTATCTTACTAACCAGTCTTAGCTGAGAATCTATCCTTTCCTTCAAATATGGTTACTTTTGACTCTTCCAATCTCATTGTACATTCTGTATGACAAATATAAGCATTCTATTCTATTCTAAAACCAACATGTTGGTGTCCAAAATGCTAATGAGGCTTTAAAATGTAGAGTCCAAAACCAATGGATGACATGACTGTGTTTGTCTTTAATAGTCACAATAATAGACAGTAGAAAAGACAAACGTCCCCACTGTGGTATCACCCATTGGTTCTGGAAATTCTAAAGCTTAAATATTAGTGTCTTGGATTCTGCCATTCCAATTTTATTGAAGCCTGGATGTACCATAAATAAATGAAAGGATGGCATGCTAACTTGTGAGCTAATACTATCTAGCTTGGTTGGCAAGCTGCATTCATGAACTGTACGGTTGCAATGCACAGACACACGTATCAACTAGGCTAGTTAAAGCTAAGTGACAAACTAATAAAACAAGAATTTCACTCACCAAAACTGAAAAACAAATTTCTGGGGTGGTCTGTATCTTACAGACAGCCATAATATTTGTCAGATAATCTATTATAAGTGTTCCAAAATGCACCAGTTTTCTTCTGTGTTGGCTTCATTTTTACACTCTGGAAGTTGCTCTTTGGTCACAACATAGCGAGAAATAGCTGCAACAAAAGCAGGCTACAAATCTGCCGTTGCTGTGTTCTGTGCAGCAGTGCAGGGCATGTTTTCTTTGGTTCCTAGGCAGAAACAAGAAACAGCAGCATGGGCACCTCATTTATTAAAACATTCAGAATAAACTCTTGTTTAAAACCTTGACTTCTTTTTCATTTGGATCACATCCCTTGGATTTTCTGGTGAATGTAGCAGGAATTATATTAAGAATTAAGTCCTTGCATGTCTCCGTGCTTAGTTTAGTAGTGTAATGACAGGCTAACTGCAGCTGTGTTAGTGTGTTTGGTGAGAGAAGTGAGTCTCTTTTGGCTTGTGAGACGGCTGGCTGTAGCCACAAAAAAGTGTATGGTGGTAGTCAGTTATAAAGGGTGTGTATATGTCTGTGTTAAAAGGAAGAGAGCCTTATACTGGATTGTTTATGTCATTTTTAATGCAATTTCATTTTTTAATATCAGTTATCATCAGTACAAATGTATATATAGTTGCTGCTATGTTATTTATACAGTTTTATATATGTGCAACATTCAATAAATGAAGTCAGACTGGCATACAAAATGTTCCTAATAAAGATAAGAAGAAAAGAATAAAGAATTAGAATATAGAACATAAAAAGGTGTCATATTACCCAGCATGTAGGCGGGGTTATTAACCAGTCTATAAACATATTGTTAGTAGTTTACCATGCTAAAATTAATGCTTCCTAATGAAATAATTATGCAAACAATCCTCCACAAAGATTAAATGTGCAGTGTTGGTTATGTTACGTTGTTATGGGTATTCGGGTGTTTTATATGACTTTTTCCACCCTGTTAATATCATTCAGTGTAAGATGAAGTGGATGTCACTACAGGATTCACATCGACATAATTTATCGTGTTATGTAATAAATCTAGTAGTATCCCAAGGATGTGTTTAACTATTAAGCACACTGTGGGTATAGCTCTGGTACTGTGAATTCAGAGGCTCTTCCTTTACTTGTGAGTCACTGCATGTTTTTTTTTTTTTTTGCTCTGGTTTTGAGTCTTTGGCCAAAGGTTTTGCCACAGGGCATCCAACATGCATGTCCCCTGCGCCGCACGCCCATCAAAGTGTTCAAAAGGAAACCTTCTTTTAAAACCACCATGCTTGCATTTTTTTTTTCCTCCCTCATTCTTCTCTGTATTTTTGTCCCCTGGCCCTGATAATCCCCCGTATCCTTGGCTAATCAGCAGGAAAGGAACAGGACAGCAGTGAGCTCAGGGTTGCGTTTTAAAAATGCATGTTCTCCCTCTGAACACACACAGGAGCCCACAGGGAACCAGTCTTCCTCCGCTCCTGAGGGGTGGGGGAGAGAACTACAGCCAGATAAAACCTCCACACAGCGTAATGACATGCATGACTACCAACTGCAGGAACACGCCATAGATCAGTGCTGTAGGTGCAGACATTTCCTGAGTGGAGCGGAGATAAACAGAGAGAGGGGTTGAGACTAGAGAGGGGTGTGTGTGTGTGTGTGTGTGTGTGTGTGTGTGTGTGTGTGTGTGTGTGTGTGTGTGTGTGTGTGTGTGTGTGTGTGTGTGTGTGTTTAAATGAGGGCTAGTTCTGGGTGTGAGGTCCTCTGCCAGTTAATTGTGTTTCCTCAGCCTTGTGCCTGCCAATAAATTGGCCCTGTGGTGTCTGCCCAACCAGCCAGGCTGCCAGGGAAAGGTCACAGGTTCTCTGGGAGAACAGAACTACAGCACTGCATTCTCTATGAGATGTTAAAAAATAAATAAATAAAAAGTCTGATTTTTACTCACTTTTTTATTTCCAGCTGGTTTCAATATGCAGCATTTTTGTCTCAACACCATCGCAGCAGCAACATGGAATTCAGTGAGTAAACAACTCAAAAGCTTGCTTAGTATTTTACATCACTGCAGAAACATACATTATCTTGTGTTATTGTATTTTCTCGTTAGTTTTTCTTGTTTGAACGTTTGTAAACACAAACATAAGAAACTGTTCTTGTGTTTTTCTCACGGTACCTGACTGTAATAAAGCTTCACCCGAAACTTACAAAACTCAAAGCTGAATTCTTGCTCGCCCTGATGCACAGTAGGAACTACTGCCGCTATTGTCACTGTGGTGTTGGTATCTTAATGTAGCGTATACCATTTGAACCGTGAAGCTTCCTTGCTTTCAAACACTCATTCAGAAATCACCCTCATGTGAAGGGCTTAGAGGCCTCTTCAGAGTGTGATTTTGCTCTCTGTGTGACATGTAAGCTGACAGGCTTTGAGAGAAGGCTGGTAAAATATGGTGGTTCTGAATCATACCAGAATATTTTCACAACCAAAGATCACCTTCAAATAATACACTTTAAAAAACATAGGACCACATCACTGCAGTTGCACTGGCCAGTGAGGGTTTTTAATATGATGTACCATATAATGGAAAAGAATATCCAGTAATACGAATAGGTGATACTGGATCTTGTAGGGATTTCTACAAAAGAATTAAATAAATAAATAAAACTTTAAAAAGGAATCTATAGCTTTGGAAGCATCCTCTCACTTTTTCGAGACCTTGAATTCTTCATTTCAGATGCCCACCTGCTGAGCCCTTTCAGCAGAAGTGTAATTCAAACTGTACTCTGAGGCTTTCACAATATCAGACTTTCACTACATGACCGTCATGACCAAAAGAATTTGCAATAACTATAATTTTGTTACCTGCAGAATTTTTTTGAAGAAATTGCATTCAAAATAGGACCGTGTACAAGTAGAGCTGGTAACCACAAACCTAAGAAAGTGTACAAAAAGTTATGAGCACTTTCAAAATTGTCATTTTTGTGTTATTAACGTGATAACACGATCCTCTTACAAGCTGCTAACAAAAATGTATTTTTTATTCATACAGGGTTATATAATTTATGTTGCATTTAATGTACATTTGCCACAAATTCTCTATTGCACAAAATCTTCTAAGGGGTTATGGTCTTGTTACACAGCACTAGGTTCTCCCATCTATCTATATACACAGCCACCAGCTGCCTTAGTATTGTGTAGGTTTCCATTGCAATGCAAAAACAACCCTGACCCCAAGGCATGGACTTCACCTCTGAAAGGTGTCTCGAACCATTTATTATGATCCTTAAACCCTTCCTGAGCATTTTTTTTTTTTTTTTGCACTGTGGCACAGTGTGTTTTTCAGCTGTAAGAGGTCGCTGCTATCAGAGAATGCTGTTGCCATAATGGGTGTATGTGGTCTGCACCAGTGTTTATGTAGGCGGTACATGTCAAAGTAAAATCCGCATGAATGCCAGAAGGCCACGTGAATGCCAAGGTCTCCCAGCATAACAGAGTATCACACTACCTCCGCCAGCTTGTCTTACCTACTCCCCAGGAAATTAATCCGCATGATGGCGTCATCGGACTAGACCACCTTCTTCCACTGACCCAGGTCCATTTTAGACACTCGCATGCCCATTGTAGACACATTCGTTGGGAACAGTGGGGCTGTGCCCATCTGTTATGAACAGTCCATGAATCTAACCATACAACCATAGTTCTTGCTCCACTGTTTAATTCACTTAGATCCTTCTGATTGTACATTTCTCCTGCTTCCAGTACTTCAAGAATTGACTGTTGTCTTGCTCCCTAATACATCCCACCCCTTGACAGGTGTATTTTAATCAATCAATCAATCAATATAATTCACTTCACCTGGCAGTGGTTGTAAAGTTGTGGCTGATAGGTACATTATGCAGGAGCAGCCATACTTAATAAAAGAGATGAATGCAGCTCTACAGCCAGGGAGAAAGCGAGATAAGATCCATAAGAAAGCAAAGAAAATAAACAATTGAATTAGGTCAATACTGTACCTCAGTGAGAAACAATACAGACACATACTGCTTTTTGTAATTGGCAATTAAAGTAAATACGAGCCATAAATTTAGCGGACAGCTGTCATTATTTCTGCGTATCCACTGGAATTTTCTAGAAATGCTATTTGTTAGCAACAAGGAATCGGTTGTTAACTGGAAGGCTCGTAAGAGCCAGGGAGAGCTGACGGATAGCCATCTGTATCTGTCTCTTTGTTATTGATTCATTTGCATGCTACAGTCAGATGAGTTGCAGCTGTTGTGATTTCTGAAGTTCCTCTAGTTGCATTTGGGGTCTTTTCATGTGGCTTCCCAGCCAATTAAGTGCCTGCTTACTTGTTTCGACTGTCCTTTCATTGTTCACGCTGTCTTTTTTTCTTTTCCAGGCTTCAACCTTAATGGCTTTTTTCACATGATTTCAGGATCAATTTTATTTATGTACCATGCTGTCTGTACAAGCACGTGAGGGTATTTCAAAGCATTTACCTGTGTGACATCCATCTCATTTGCTCATGCGTGGGCCTCTTTTGCTCTACACTTCCCTCCCAGCGTTGTTTTTTGTTGTTAAACCTCAGAATTCTCATTTCTCTGAGCTGATGTAGTACTCCAGGGCTAAACTCTGGACAAATAGCATTATTTATCTCATTAGTGATAAATATAACCCACTGCAATGCTGCATTTGCACGTAACAACACTGGTAATGGCATCTCGGCATTGTTGTGGCTTTTTCTTTTCCTGGCCTCGCTGCTGTGGTAAGAGCCATTCTTGTGAACAACAGGCACGCAGTTTTTATCTCCAGGCTGTTTAGGTTTTTACTTTTTTCAAATCTCATTTCATCTGTGTTGAATGGTGCTATCTTTAGCTGCAGGCTACAGGGCTGAGGCTGGCTTGCAGAGGGGCCTCACAGCGACTATATGTTTGCTGAATAACAATCACGTGTTGGTTTGAATGGACGGTTCATTATCGCCTGACGTCACCGCTGTCACTGACTGTCCATCACCAATGGACAAAACTATTACACTGGAATCTACATCGCCTGCCTCATCTGATGCAGAGACATGAATGAAAAAATTATTTTGTATTTTCTTCTTTTTATTGATTTCTCTTTCCTATTTGCCCAAACCAAGCAAACAAGCTGCTGCGCTTGGCTGCAGAGGCTCCTGCTGCTTTGGTGATGGATTAAGGGGGTTTCAGTGTGACAATACACCATTCTGTCATCTTCTCAGCAAACTCACATTTGAGTTAATTTGCTGTTAACCCTAATGTTGTATTGGTGTTGCATACACTTAAGTCCATAGGCTTTTGGATGCATTTTATGTAATGTTGTCTCTGTACATAACAGTGGAATCAAGTTTTAAATCAAGCTATCAGGATGTAACAGAACTGCAGACTTCTGGTTTCAGTTCAGGAGGTTTAACAAAAGTATTGTGAGAACTGTTGAAGAATTACAGACATTTTTATACATTGTCCCTCATTTTGAAAGGCCCAAAAGTAATTGGACAAACATTAAAAAAAAAAAAAAAAAAGAAAGAAAAAAAAAAACAGCATAATTTAAACAATACCAAATAATACCAAATAAAAATCTTGAAGTCCAATTACATCAGCAAATTCTGTTTCTTCTTGTGATGGTCTGCTTTACGTTTACTGTTTGTGGGTTCCTCTTCCTTTAGTTTTGTATTCAGTAATGGAAAAGCATGCTCTATTGGGTTGAGATCAGGTGACTAACTTGGCCACTGTAGAATATCCCATTTCATTACCTTGAGAAACTTGTGGCCTGAAGACTTGTCAGAAACAGAATACAAAATAATGCAAAGCAGGAGCCATGGATTCACACAGAAGAACCACAGAGTCCACAGTGTGAGGGAGGATGTGACAAAGAACTGAGAAAATCTGAGGGCTTAAATACACACACATGGTAATTGGGGAGAGAGGACACAGCTGGGGAAAACAAGACACGTGTGAACAGAATCTAACTAATGACACAAGAAGACGCAAAGCAGAACACAATGCACACAAGACATGAGACTAGCAAAATAAAACAGGAAGTAACTAAACTTGAGAACAGGAACAAAGGAGAGCAGGAAAACAAACTCAAGGAATTAACTATAATTACAAATTACAAAAGCATGCAGAATCTGGACAAAAATTATGAAAAGAAATAAGCTAGAACACAAGATTCAAAATGACCAAAACTAAGAGTAAATTAATCAGAGAAAAACAAAGATGAAAAATCTAAATTTTAAGCAAACTAAGAAACAAACTGAAGATATTTAAAGATATTTAACAATAAAAGAATGTCAAAGACCAAACGAAAAAAAAACACATAAATGGCAAAAGAAAGAGTACTACTGAGAAGAGGGGGTGTGTATTAACACAATTCTACTCATATGACGCAAAAAATAAATGTAACTCAACAATCAGTACTGCAAGTAATTATCTTCAGTGAGGCAAACATTATGACACAATAATTTGGGAATTTCAAGAGGATGAAGACGAAGGAGCAGGGATGCAACAAAATAACAAATACGGCAGCTGCATCTGTTGTTTGGAATTGTTTTCTGTTTAAAAAAAATGAGATTTGTTTTATTTTATTTCTGCTGCTTCTATGTGGGAATTTTCACTGTGGGCCCAAGCACTTCTTCAACAACTAGGCGAACCACCGGTAACCTGTTACTCAAGGCTAACAGGTTTTTCTCCAAACAGATGAATTTGAGCCACAAAGTTTGAAAGAATAAGTCCCAATGGAGTTCCCTTCAAAGATGCTCTCCACAGCTCTGCTGTGACAACATTAGCACTAATGAGCCAGATGTTGACTTTGTTGGAACAAAAAGTGACATAACCAGAACAGGCACACTCCCTGTGCCAAATATTTGTTTTTTGTTACAAGAGCCAAAGAGTAGATTATTTTTCTGGTTGTGTGGTTTCATGATTTTGTATCTTATACACACCGAAGGACCGCACTTTGCCATGACAATAAATGCACACACAGGCTCACAAAGTGCATACAAAACCAGCTAACCTTACACAGATGATAAAAGTAGTGTCAAATATAGATGTGGGAAACAGCATCACATCCATTTCCACCGGTGCAAGTCCATAATTTAGTTATGGCTGCACATTTTCTGGCAAAGTATCTCACGCACATTAATATTGTGCAGTTTGAAATGAAATATCTAGAGGTTTGCTTTACTCCTTCCCACTCTCTCAGTCTTGCACTTAACGCTCTTCTTCCTCTCTTCTTGTTCCCAGCTCAAATCTTACACATTATGCCCCCCTACTTTATCTCTCTCCCCACTTCTGTCTTCCCCCCCATGTCTCGGTTTCCAAAGGCTAATGCACTGGAGCAGATAATTATACACACCCTCCACCCTACTTCCACACTGGCGTCTCAAACAACATCCCTCTCCTCCATGTGTGCACAGTGAACCTGCATTGATGCAGGAGGAGAAAAGACAAAATCACATATTCAGCATACAGTGATAAATGAGGACACATATGCGGCAAACAAGCTGTCGTAGTGACATTGCTGGGGGCATTTCACCCCATTACCAAAATAGATCCATGTTTTACGTGTGCGCTTGTGTTTCCCCATCACCCCACTCCATAGGATATCGTGCAAGTTAAAAGCTTAAGACATCATTTAGACTTTGCATTGCAAAAATAACATGTGGAGTTGTTACTTTTTGAAGAAGTTACTAAGATGACATCATTTCCTATGACAGCGGCAGTCCTAATGGTCATATTTTAATGCGCAGCACCACATTTGAATGCGCTTAGAGAGAAATGAAGGTCAGGAAGGTAAAAAAAAAAAGAAAAATCTTAGTCCTTTCACTGCTATGCTCACAGTTTTTCCAGTCCCTAATTATCCTGACATAGTGTCCATAAATAGGAAATGTAAATGCCAAACTTTATCTTGTCTCCTGCTTATGTCTACTGAAGCATAAAAAGGATGACATGGTCCTCTTAATTTTTATGGACAGAATTTCTAGGCGTAGCCAGGTGGCGGAAGGCTTCTTCCTTGGTGGCCTCAGAGTCTCATCTCTGCTTTTTGCAGATGATGCGGTTCTGTTGGCTTCATCAGGGGGGGGCCTCCAGCTCGCAGTGGAACGGTTCGCAGCCGAGTGTGAAGCGGCTGGCATGAGAATCAGCACCTCTAAGTCTGAGGCCATGGTCCTCAGCCGGAAAAGGGTGGAGTGCCATCTCCGGCTCAGGAACGAGTTCTTGCCTCAAGTGGAGGAGTTTAAGTATCTCGGGGTCTTGTTCACGAGTGATGGGAGAAGGGAACGGGAGATCGACAGGCGGATCGGGGCTGCTTCTGCAGTGATGCGGACGCTGCACCGGTCCGTCGTGGTGAAGAGGGAGCTTAGCGTAAAAGCGAAGCTCTCGATTTACCGGTCGATCTACGTTCCTACCCTCACCTATGGTCACGAGCTTTGGGTAGTGACCGAAAGAATAAGATCGCGAATACAAGCGGCAGAAATGAGTTTCCTTCGAAGGGTGGCTGGCCTTTCCCTTAGAGATAAGGTGAGGAGTGCGGCCATCTGGGAGGGGCTCAGAGTAGAGCCGCTGCTCCTCCACATCGAAAGGAGCCAGTTGAGGTGGCTCGGGCATCTGATTAGGATGCCTCCTGGCCGCCTCCTGGGTGAGGTGTTCCGGGCATGTCCCACCGGGAAGAGGCCCCGTGGTAGACCCAGGACACGCTGGAGAGATTATGTATCTCGGCTGGCCTGGGAACGCCTTGGGGTCCCTCCGGATGAGCTGGAGGAGGTGGCTGGGGAGAGGGAAGCCTGGGCTTCTCTGCTTAGGCTTCTGCCCCCGCGACCCGGCCCCGGATAAGCGGAAGAAAATAGATGGATGGATGGATGGTCCTCTTTACTTATTTCTTCCTCATTTTTCCCACTGAGCTGCAAAATTCAGTCTTCTGTCCTTTTGTAAAATCAATCTTTTGTGGGACAGTTGGGCCAAATAAATTCTTTCTAAAGAAAAGTGAGCGTAAGTGAAGTTCAGTTGGCAACGTGCATAACAAGATCATGTAACTGAATAATGCAGATCATAAAGGGTACAGTCTGCTTCCAGCCAAGGAAGTTTATTCAAAAAATTACACTTATGGATATAAAAATAACAATTCTAATCAAATTGTGACTGTGCAGAACGGGACGATTATGTGTTGCAGCTTTCTCAAACACCGCTCATCCAAGCAACATGAATGAGTCACTAAAGTTATTTGTCACAGGAAACAAAAATATATTTGTTTGTATATATAAAACTTAACACATTTCCAGCTGTTTTAGTGAGAAGCAGTTGGAGTTTTAAACCATCAAAGTGAAGACATTTTGTAAAAGCTAAAACATTTTGGCCTTCTCTAATTTTTTTAGACCCTTAGGACTAGACACCCCTCTGTGACCATCTGACAACCACCAGTCACAAGGGCAAAATCTGCATTCTCCAACCTATTGGCAAGCGGTTGCTGGACATTGATGGTAATTGCTAGATTTTTAAGGCCCCAGTCATGCAAGCCTAGAGACTGGTCAGTGACTCACTGGTAACCACCAGTTGCTAGGGAAAAATGTGTGTTTCCTGACAGTTCGTGAGTGGTTGCTGGAGTTTGCTTGCTGTTGCCAGGTGACAGAGCTATACAGTGCTGCACCAAAAAACATCATTGCAGATGTTTTGGTCTGTAGCAGAGTGTCACAGTCACCTGGAGTATACATGGAAGATCCAGACTTGTCTACAACTGTGTTGGTTGCATCACTAAGGCACAATTGAAGAAGAATGTTCTCCATTTCTGGTTTGCATCACACTTTTTCAGGTGAGTGAATAGCTAGTATTTGCAGACAAGTCAGCATCTTCCATCTGAACTGAGAGCAGCAGCAGTCTGCTGGCAACCAAAGCAATCACAAGGAAGTTTTTGGTTCCACATGTGTAAAGGGCCTGATGTGTCAGTCCAACATCTCCCCTCGATGTCCCATAGCACTGAGAGTGTGTACCCACTAAAAAAACCATGCATATACCATTTACCACACATAAACTAGTAGTTATAAAGGAAAAATATGTGATGAGAATGTGCGTACCCCTTGTGTAATCTGCATACCTGCGTTTGTTTAGAGCAAGTCGAGCTTAACGTTGTGGAGTGGAAATGAAAATAAGGTAAGAGAGAACTGATCACAAAAATAGCTAATTTCACAGAGCTTGCATTTCTCATCTTTATAATTGATTTCTGTTCACACACACCTACTCTGCATTAATATGTAGAATTCACCATTATCAAACTGCCTTGTAAAAAAAGAAAAAAAATCATTGTGTAATACATTTTGTGAAACCTCTCATTTTTATTCATTAACGTATGCACTGAAGGATTAATTCAGGGTGCAATAAATAGCTGCATTTGTGTGCAACATTGTGCACAAGCTGCTGCGGTGCTGTTGGAGCACCTTTCTGATGCATTAGTTGTCAGACCATTAGTTTTTTTTCTACCTTAGTCATGGTTCTTTCCTTAGACTTTCAGATCTCTAAGTTCATTCCTTTTCCCCATAGTTTTTGTTCTGCTGGTGATTTAAGAATTGAGGCCACCAAGTGAAACAGCCACAGAATTGAGTGTTTATCTGGTTGGTGTGCAACCCTGAAACAAAGGGATGACATTTTTCAGTGCTGTTCTTATGATGAGGAAGAAATCATTTATGACTGTATGCTACCAGTTATGATAATGGCTAGCACTGATTATTGATTAAAGCTCCATATTCCCATTCACTCTTCTCATGCCTCTAAAACTTGAATACATCTCCTCAAACTGCTGCTGTTTTCATTTCTATTTCTATTAACTGCATTTTTATATGCAAAACGGGTGGCTGTGGCTCAGGAGATAGCGCAGGTTGTCTACTAAATTGGAAGGTCAGTGGTTTGATCCCTGGCTTCTCTAGTCTACAGTGTCAGTATATCCTTGGGCAATTGAACTGAACTGAACTCTGAGCTGCCCCTGATTTAGTCATCAGAGTGTGTAGAAAAGAGCTGTATAAGTACCAGTCCATTTACCATTAAAGACAAAGATTTCTACATCACGCATGTAGGATGTTTTTCCACATTTCAAACCACTTGGTGACCCCTTGTTTCATATACATTGGAAAGAGACCAGAACAGAAATGTATCATCAGTAGATAAAGGCAATCACACGTTGATTTTAAGTGGGTCTTCCCTCTAAAGAAGCAAGTGGACACAAACCATGCCAGCAAATGCCACCCACAACATAAGAGAGACATTGATCACCTTGAGGGTTCAGGTGGTCCCTTTAATTTTTCAGCTGTATGTAAATGTTATAATATCTATGGACAAAACTAAAGGGGCTAGTGAGCACAGTGATGCACAAACTTGCACACTAAAACTGCCGGTACAAATATGGGTGAAAGTGGTATTTTGGTGATTTCTCTCACCCCCGTGATGTGTATGTGCTTGCTTCTAAAAAAGGAATCTGACACACAGCGCTATAGGTACTAACATGCATGTACATGTGTGTGCATATCAGATCAATTTTGTAAGCCTTGCAGCCTAGCACAAATGAGTCACAGGTGTGAGCAGAGCCACAGGACGTTTTCCTGACACAGTCACAAATAAACACGACTTATTTCAAGGAAACCTTTTCTATGTGGACCACAGACTGTGTATGAAAAAATGGTTGAAGCTCTTGAGTCAGAAAAGTGAAGTCGCTGCAGAAGTGCCGCAAACTTGCATTTTTTTTTTTAATGACCAGCAGGGGAAAACAAAAATACTTCCTGCTGGGAAATGGCTCCCGTCTACCTTGCTCTACGACCTCAGTAAACACTTTCCTGATCACTAGTTTCAAGTTTTATTGAATACAACCTTAAGGCAGGTTTGCAAACTTTGCTCCCATCACAAAGTCACCAGTGATAATAAGAGAGAATGTTTTTGGATGTACCTACTATGTGATTCACAAATTGCTATCTTGTGCAATGTCCTTCCATTTTTCAGTCAGATTCAGCTCTTGCTCATTTCAAAACACCAACATAGCAATGACTTAGTTTGAAGTCTCACAATAGAACCTGACTGCCTTTTATGATGTACTGTACTTTGGTATACTTGTGGTTTGTGGCTGTTATTGGCCTTTCTAGAAACCTTTCTAGAGACTGACAGTCTTTCAATAGACTGTATATGAAAGACAAAAAAAAGCCACAGAGATGTCATCAATCCTACCTTTCCCTTTCCTGCCTTTGCTCTCTTGGTTTTCTCAAACCAGATGTCACAAGCAAATCTGGCAGTAACTGAGGACACTGCAGATGTGTATGAAAAGGTTAAAATGGGATTGGTCTGGTGGGGGAACCCTAAGATCTCATGTAGCTTTCTTGTGAACAAGCTGTGATCAGCTGAGCTATGCTGTTGTTGTGGCTCTGAGGTTTACTATAGGCCCATGTTACATGAGCTCATGGCTGCGTTCCAACTGCTACCTAGTATACAACCAATGTAATAGCAGAAATTGGTAAGTGATACTAAAGAGAATGAGCTTAATTTCAAAATGATGACTGTGCCTTTAAACCTAACCTGCCAGTGCTAATCAACAGCACAGTCTGCCCTGCCTTCTGTTAGCTAGCATGTCGCGGATTCAGCTAATTTCAAATGCATACGATGCATCTAAAATTACCTGCTTTACCTGCAGCTTCAAAAACACTAACTCTGTTTATGTTCACTCCCCTTCACTCACTCACTCCCCTTCTGCAGCAGTAGCTAGATGCTGAAGTGTCACGACTGTAACCTGTCCATCTGCCCGTATGAATGCCTGAAGGCAATGAGAATAAAGAAAAAAACTGTGTGTAGAGAATGCAGGAGGGAATAGCTCAATGGCATCAGCTGGAAACCAGGCTGCAGTACAAGAAAAATGGACTCAGTTGATATAGTTATGTATTTTACTGCCTATTAGATTTCACCACTCATTCACTGAATGTGCCATGTTGCTGTTCCAGAAAGTCACGTCCCACTTTAACCCCTTCTGGTATCGTAGCAAATTGTCAATCACCAGGTAGCTGGCCCTAAATCATACGCTGCTTTATGATCTATTTTACTCTTAATTGGGACACCAATTTACAAAATGAAAAACATGCTGTATTAAATAGGACTTGAATCTGGCAGTTCAGCTCATTAGAAAAGTGTTTACTGATGTAATAAATCAAATGAGAAATAGGGTTATTTTCTCAGACTTGTTGCAACCACAGAAGTCCGCCCTACTGCTGGCTATCAGAAAGAATGCAGGATTAAAGTACTTACACTTTAGTTTTAGGACCCAAACTCTATGTTAATCTTTTATGTGATCTGGAATGAACTCACATTTATATAGTGCTCTTCCAGTCTTACTGAACACTTGAAAAACTTTTAGGAGCAGCAATTAAACTAACACAGCAGATCTCTGGGAGACAGGGAGAACGTGAAAACTGTACACAAAGACCGCAGCCGACAGTCCAACCAGACTTTCCTTTTTCCAAACCACACTGAGGAGAACAGTGGTTTCAGTCAAATCATAGGTTGTTGTCACTGCAGAGCAAATATCTGCTGCCAGCTTCCAAAACCTGGTAGAAAGCCTGAAACCAGAAGAGTGAAAGGCCCGTAGTTTTGGAATGAGCTCTTCAGGAGTCACATGTTGGTGCAGTGCAAAGGTTTCCACACACTTTTGTTTGACCATATTGTGTATGATTTTAAATGTGTGTGAGTGTGTGTGGTCACTTGTAAATGTGTTTTCTTGTTGCCTGCATTGCCACAAGTAAAGAGTGACACAGATCAGCACCCCATTCAGGAGAATAGACTGGCCATCTGTGCAAGGTGACATCCACCTGCTCATACGCATGCACAGAGGTGTGTGTGTGTGTGTGTGTGTGTGTGTGTGTGTGTGTGTGTGTGTGTGTGTGTGTGTGTGTGTGTGTGTGTGTGTGTGTGTGTGTGTGTGTATGTGTGTGTGTGTGTGTGTGTAGGTGTGTAGGTGTGTGTGTGTGTGAGAGAGAGAGCAAGCAGTCATAGATATCACCAGATACCATTGCAGAATTTACTGCTCTGCTGCAGCCACTGAATAGCACCTGGCCTGCATGCCCTCAGCAGGGAGAAAATATATTGTTGGACTGGTGCAAAGGTCTGTGACGCTTAGTACTGAGATTCCTGCAGTCTGGCTGAAGGAGGCCACATGAAGAACTGGTTATAATGAATGTATCCAGGTTTGAGAGGCATTAGGAGAGTAGAGCTAAGGCTCACAATTTAATCAATTCTCCATAGTTCCATAATCATAACCTGTATGCATCCATTCATTACTGAAAAGCTCACATTTCTTTCTTTCTCATTATAGCAGCAGCAAGGAAACACTTTGTTGTTTCAGTCATAGATATATGCATTTTAAACAAACATCCAATTCTGAGGCTGCTTCACAAGACTCAACCTACAGTTCATAAGCTCCTTTGACAATTGTTTCAAAGACCCTCATTGCAAAAGAAGAAATGCTTCAGCAGGGAAAATGAAGTAAAAAGAATGATTCAGTAGTTAGTGTACAAAGACAAGATAACAGAGCACCACCCGCAAATCACAGCTGAGCCCTTGAAATAGCAGTGTAAAAACAGTATTAAAGAAAGATGAAAAAGAATCAAGCTAAATAGCTTAAGATGCTTTCAAACATTGGGAGGGAACTGCTATTTTCATGGCAACTATTCGTACCTGTGTGACTGCCACATCTGTGTACACAAAACACACTACATGGATTTGTCATCTGAGTTGTTGAAATTCAGGTTGTGGCCATGGGCTTGTTTTTTGCAGATTGGAAACCAATGCAATGGTGCAATGTTAGCTAAACCTTCAGACAGTGAAAATATATCAAAACTATGGCTCTATTAGGTCTTTAGATCACACAAAACTCTGTCACTCAGTATTAATAAAAGTGTATCATCTAAAAAATATCTTTGAAGACACAAAAATATGAATGTAAAAAGAAAGGTAACTGTTAATGAAATCTATGGAGACTGGCTGTGTAGACCTACAGCCAAAACACACACAAAACACATTAGTGTTGTAAATGTCATGGTTGCAGACCAGAAGAAAGACCACGAGGCAGGCTGGTAAGTTTGCAAAGGGCTTACAGTCTTTTGCTTGTCTGAGTCAGTGAAGCCGGAGGGGTAAATTCCATGATTCTGAGTCCAAGCAGAACTTAGTCTGTTAGTTAAACAGCCAACTGGAGGGCATCACATCGAGGAATCCCTCAGAGAGAAGGCGAAAAGGTGAATCACACACTAGGAGATAATTCTAGACATTTAAACTTAGAGCCTGGTGTTTCCACTTGTAGCTAACTGAACAATCTGGCAATGAGTAGATGAAAAGCCTGTCCTTAAGTATCGCAGATGATGAAATAATGACAGTCTGCACTGACCACTGACCATCCCTACCGGAAACCCCAGTCACACAAACACCTGAGAGCTGGAGAGAACGCAAGAGGCCACAGCAGGGGAGCAAGAGAGAGGAGTAATGATGTGCAGATTGATACTGAAATATCGATATTTTTGATACCAGACCTTTATTCTTTAAAATCAATTCTCAAATCCAAGTATCAAGACTCTTAATACTTCAGTAATTTGAGATAATGTATCTTAACAAGAACATGTTAGAAAGTAACTAAATGTCATGTCCTGGGCCGTCTGCCCAGCATTTTGTGTTAAGTTTTATTTTTTCCTGACATTCAGTCCCCAGTTTGTTTTGATGTTCTTGTTCCCTTTGTCCCTGTCTCCCCTGTATCTATGGTCTTGTGTCTGTTTTGTTGTCTTGTATTTATTCTGACCTCCTGTGTTTCTTATGGAGTTTTGTTCCCAGTATTGTGACAAGTCTGCGTCTTTGTCTCCCTCTTCTGTCTTCCTGTTTTACTTTGATAGTTGTCTGGTCCATGTCTGTTGTCTTCAGTTTTGCTTCCCCCAGTCTAGGTAATCAGCGTCACCTGTGTTCCCACCTGTTTCCTCTTCCCTCATCAGCCCTTCTGTGTATTTAAGTCCCGTGTTTTCTCTGCCTGTTGTCGCGTCGTCTTCGTTTGTTCTCCGGCTGTGTCTCCTGTTCTTCCTGGGAATTCAGTTTTGTGTTTTTTGGTGCCTCTGGTTTTCTTGCTACTAGCTCTGCCTAGTCCAGCTTTGTGTTATACCCCTGCAAGTAAAAATAGAATTATCTTTTACCTCCGCCTGACGAGTCCTGCTTTGGGGTCCTCTTTTGCCTGCTGCACAGCTGGGATGTGAATCAAAATTATTGATGTCTTGCCTAAATGAGACGGGGTTGATGGGAACTGCTTTTTCTTCCACCTAGTAAGTGCGTAAGGACATAATTCCCAAGTGTAGCGTGCTGCTGCTGGTCACTCACTCAATGGCAAAACGCTATTTCAGCTCCACAAATGGCCAAGGCGCAATCTGTGATGTTTGTGGGAAAACAGTGAGAATTTGTGGCAACACAACAAACCTCATTAAACACCTCAGAATACACCACAACACTGAATACGAGGCATACATGATGACTGAGGACTGAGGAGGAGAGTCAAATGTCAGGTTCTGCAAGACAGACGTCTCTAGCAGAGTCCTTTGGTGTTGGAGGCAGGCGCTATCCTGGTACAGAGAAAGGAAATGCCCAGCTTTAAGGGGCAATAAGCACAGTCGCTGTTTGAGTTGGACAGATTATTAAGATAGTATAAGTAACGAAATAAACACATGCTTCAGCACATAGCTGCATGATCTCGGCTCAGAGTAATATTTGTATCATGCCTACAGTACGTTAGATAATCTCACATAGGTTAAAAAAAAAAAAAAGCTTAGATTTATTCAGATAAGCATTCCTAAAGTGTAAGATAATTGAAAGTGGTTTACATAGATGTATTAATTTTCTTTTTTTAGTTTGCAACACCATTTTCACATGTATGATTGTCTGCTGTTGTTAAATTAGCCTGACTATAGTAAATGAGGCTGCTACCTCAATGTACTTCTGAGTTTAAAATACATAAATCAGAGTGATGTCTTCTGTTCTTTAAGAAGCCAAGACTTGAAGTACACCACTTTTTTTTTTTAGATTTACCAGACACATTAGGTGTTTTGCACAAAGTATCGGTATTGGATCGGTATCGCCGCTACCAGCTTGAATTTTACTCAGTATTGGATCGGAAAGGAAATCTGTGGTATTGAACATCACTAGAGAGGAGAGCTAAACGAGAGGGGAGGGGTACAGGACTGCAGGGAGCCATGACAATAAAGCGTTTTCACTCTATTAACCATTGTCCCTCAAAACATCGTTTTCCATATGAATCCATGTCAGGAGGCATGAAATAGCAGTAGCTTAATTTTCTTACAGGTAACATCTACCCAAATGCTAGCTAGTAAAAAAGCAACTGCTAGTGGTTTATACATTTGTAGCTTTCAGAAAACAACAGCTTACGAACTGCAGACCACCTTTAAATCTAGCTTATGCTGTTTGTGCCACTTTATGTTGGCCAAACAAGCAGAGCTTTAAAAGGTCTAGATTTCTGAAGACCAGACTGCAGTAACTCTGCTAATGCAAGACATTATGCACAAGAGACATTAGTAAAACTCTGGAGAATAGGAACAAATATTTCATCCGCTCACAGAGACGGTCGTCGTCATCAATTTGCTGTTCCACAGGGATCCACAACATGCTGAACACAGTGAAGCCCTTTGGTATAAGTGGGGAACTAAATCTGTCATGTTTCTTCTAATTAGTTACACTTGAGTAATGTTTATATTGGTACTCTTTGTATTCTTATCCTTGTAACATTAAGCTGAGATCTGTATTAGTGTGTCTTGTCTTCATTAGCCAATAAATTTGAAGTCCTTTTTAACCAATTATCCAATAAGACTTGTACACATGAACTGCGTTGACTACAAATGACAGCCTTATGTCTTTGTCCAGTCTGACTCTGAAGATACAGCTGTGTTGAAACAGTCTGTTTGAAGAACGAAATTTTTGAATTAATCAGTGTGGTCCTACCCCTTCTGTCTTTGAGCTTATGAGCTCCCAATACAGCTACGGTGCTGGAAACGATAGAAAGAAGCCCAACTAGTCTGTTATCTTGGTATTCATAATTATGCACTGTTCTGCTAATGTCAACTCTTAATAATGAAATAAAGAAGTTTCGTGATCTTGATGCCCATGCGATGCCTAACTTGGGCATGATAAGATACTTGTCTTTGAGTACTATAAATAAAATTTATTCCATATTGAGAATGATTATCTTCTCAGTGTTAACCTGTACCTTTCTTTAATTTATATCTAGCATACAGTCCATCATTAGCAATAACAGGTACATATTTAAGCTCCTAATGAGCTACAGTAGCTTGGTGTCTAGAAACTGAAATTGATGTCACCTTTCTGTGAATCCTCATTAAAAGTGAGGCTGCGACCTCCACACAGAAGGAGCGTAACGCGACTCTGTTTTCATTGACTAACAGACAGCAGAAGTTTGCTGCATAAATAGTTTCCATAAGCTTTTCTTGGGATAAAGACGGTGTGGATTCAATGATTTTATTGATTTCACCCCATCTACTACAGAGGACAGTGGAAAGTGAAATGAGAAAGTGCACAGCCACACTGGGAGCCTGATCAATTATTACAGATAGAACTCAAGAGTGTGGGGGCATAAACAGCAGTGGACTTGAGCGGCATGTGTGGAGATTATGCTTCAATAAGCACGCCAGGAGCAAAAAAATAGACTAGGCATAAAAAATGCAGTTGATCCTGGGGTGACGCACATTTCTCACATGTGTCTCGGAGGCAGCGCGAATGATTCGTTTGATAGGATGGAAGTCTGCCGCTCTGTAAGATGGGTGAAGGATGGCCATGAGAAACGCTTTCTGTGTCGATTTTCTTTGCTGAATGAGAACCATCACTGTTTGGGGGGAAGGCAGGCATATTATGCAGTGAATGCAAATTATGTGTACTAATAGACGAGACTTCTCTTAATTAGACCTGTGAGTGTCTGCACACAAAGACATGGTATATAATTGGCATTCTGTCTGTATTTTAGGCTATGGTGGGTGGTCAGATTGCAGCAATTACTTCACCGAGGCAGAGTGGCACCGAACGCCATGTGCTTCAGTGAGACGGAAACTGTGTGTGTGTGTGTGTGTGTGTGTGTGTGTGTGTGTGTGTGTGTGTGTGTGTGTGTGTGTGTTCAAGGTGAGACGGAGAGAAGTAGACAAATAATTTTGTTTTGAGTTGCTAAGTGAAAACCTCAAGCAGTTTAGTTCATCGAGCAGGTCAACAGCTTTTATTTGAAATGGAAATTGAATTGCACAGTGCGTACACTTTTATTTCACATCCTATTGTATGTCTCAAAGAGCTCTTGTTTAGAATTTGAATGTTTCTTTGAGAGGAGCAGGAGGCTGTTTTTAGTCATAGTGTTGATAGAGCTGCTTGGTATAGCTTATTTATTATTTAGTTCTAGTCAAAGTGAATAGTAATTAGCCATGACCCTGTTTGATGCTGCAACTGGGGCCTGTTAAACTGCTGTGGAATAACTCTGGGACCAAAACAAACTCAGTTCAAACCTGTTCATTTATTCATGTCAGACTCATCAGCAGTGCACTTACATAAACTTCACCTCATTTTCACCAGGGTTGCTCAGTACTCTTTTTTTTTTTTTTTTAACATTTAAAGGCATTTGTGAGTCAGTGTTTGAATGTTGCACTCAGATTTGATGGCAGAGTGGTGGCGGGAAGGAAGCGAAGGCTAAAAATACTTTGAGATATTATCGCTATTATCTCCAGTACAAGATTATAAGTTGTAAAATTTTTTTCTTCATTCAAACAAGATTATCAACAATGTCTTGAGGTCTATCAGATATCATTAAACAACCCTGAACTGAAAATGAGGCTGATATGATACTGTGGAGGGCTATTTACTGAATGACAGGAGCCTGAAAATAGCTTCGAATTATGTGTCTCATTCTTGTTCCATAACACATTAGCTGTTACTTTCATTAGCAACTACAGAATCTAACAGAATGTTGAAGGTGTTGGTAAAAGGAAAACCAGAGCAACATGAAATCCAATTCCTCGTCTTTGATGTGAAATCTTCAAAAAGACTCTTGAGAACCAATTCTGATGGAGGATAATCTCGTATATGTTTTTTGCATCACTTGAGGCATATATTTGTCATAGTTTAATTATTTGCCATAAAACACGCACACGAGGGTAGCGAAGGTTATGAAAAAGGCAATCAACTATGCCAAATGAATATACTCCAGCAACTGTGCTCCAGGGGATAATACATATTTATTCAAAATTATTCATGTTTATGAGCCACAAAGATTCTCATGACTTCCAGAGTGGAAGAAGACACACACTATTTATGCATTTTAATGCTTCATTGTGATTACAAAATTTTTAGAGTTCAAGTATTTGCTGCCTCCCAGTATTTAAACATCGGCAAAACAATTCCTATTGCAGGGAAATGATTAGAGATGGAGTATTTTCTTATATAACTGGTATTAGGGAGAAACTATTAACCTGTACACAGTCTGAATACAATATAAAAGCTGCAACATGTGCGTGGGCATGTGTCTTAAATCTATAACTACTGATATATTACTTCAAATGTGTAGCAGTTCCATTTATGCTCAGTACTTCTGTTGCAAGGCTACATGCAGGCAACATGATTCTTAGATGAGAAATAGCAGTTAGCTGAAAATTAAAGCACCATAAGGGAGACTCAACAGCTGAAAACTGACATATCAGAGCGTGTCTTTGGTCAACCAGACACTCTAAAGATGGCAACAACTTGGTACTTAAGGCGACCTTGATTATGCATAGTTTTAAGGTGTATTAAAATTCAAATTTTTAATTATTTAAAAAAAAAGAACTCACACTCATAGAGGAGCCATAAGTGGGGAAATTAGCTATAGGGATGAAAACCATTTTTGGTACCAGAGGATAATCTGGTTTAAAATTGCAGGTTCAGTGGGGTTTGACTCCCTTTCTGAGGCAGTAGTAATCCAAGGAGCTGCAGCTTTTGGCACCTCCATGCTTACTTAGAGCAGACTTACTTGTTTTCTTTATCTCATCTGTCTGTTAACACCTTGTGTCCATAAATCCTGTTTTATACAGTTTATTGCGAGTTACAGAGATCAGCATGGAGGCGAGATATGCCACATTCATTGCTTTCCACTTTGCTTCTTAACAAAACACAATTTTCAGCATTTACAGTAAAGATTTTAACTATAACTTAAATTTGGAAATGTTTCCTAATATTTTGTTGTTGTTTGGGACATTGCCTTGTCACATTTGATTTACCATTTACAAGTGTATGAACTTCAGCTGCGCACAATGTTGTGTGAAGGCGCTTCAGCTGTGACATTCTGTTGATCCTCACAACTAGAGAAAGAACAAGCACAAGAATCTCCACAGGGAGGTCAGAAGTCAGGCTCAGCTGAAGAACATGCCCCTTGAGTGGGTAAAAATTCAGTACAGTAGTTTGCTCAGGGGGGGCTTCAGTAGGAAAGATGCTTGTCCAAATAGAGGACTGGACCAGCTCCTCTCCTTTTGTCTGTCTCTGATGCCTTTCTCATTTCGATACCCTGGTGTCTGATTTCTAATTTGCCTCGAAACATCTAATACCTGAAGTAAAGGTCAAAACAGGCCTCAGTCTAAACTCCTCACATTTTTTTTCAAACTCCAGAGTTAATGTCCTCTTTTTATTCTTTTTCCTTTTTTTTTTAACCATACCATGACATTTTCTAAATCTGGCACAGACATTATAAAAGATGGCAGATAAGCCATCGGTTAGTCATGAAGCCTGCAGGTGAATGTTTTTGCTGTGGCCATCGTGGTGTTTTGAAACCACATGTGATGAGTGATGGGTGGATCTAATCATGAAATGCTCATTGAGCATAACCTTGATAATCCTCCTTTCTGACTCTAATAATGAATATAATTTACAGAATGAATTTCATGTTTCATTCAGCATCTGATTGAGTGGTTGAGACCATAAACTTATCAGAAAAGTATTTCCTAAGGTCACAGAGCAGGGATCCAAGATCCAGTTTCCCATCGACATCTTTAAATGGGAAGTCTTTTTGCAACCTGAGGAGTTGCCCCTGCTGGCCACTGAGAAGAATGTAGATTTAAGGCATTTCAGCACTGGCTTCCCTTGCATTAAAACAATGCCCATGTTTTATATAGTCTGTGAAGTAATTATGGTGCCTAAACTTAACCAGTGATCGAAAGTGAAAATAAATGGCAGTGCAGTTGCTCAGTGGTTAAACAAGAGGATCCTGGGTTTGAACCAGCGCAGAACCTCCAGTGTAGAGTTTACATGAACTCTCTGTGTGCTTAATGGATTTCTAGGTTAATGCTATCTACAGTGATCCAGAACACTCTGGAAAGTGAGAGCATTTAACCAGGAATTAAAATTCTTAATATTTATAGGTCAAAAATGAAAAGTGAAACCAAAATAACTAAATGCAAAAGAAAAGGTTTGCACTTGGGACACAAACTGCAGTCCTGTAATCTGTCCAGTAGTTTTGCAACTGATCATGGCACCGACATTAAAGGACACACACAACAAAAACACATCCATTGAAGCACTTTGGACTCTTTAATTTAATCTCAGTATTTTTGAGCAAGTCTACTGGGCACCAACTAACTGGAGCATGACTTTCTGCATTTACTTTAAGCCCAAAAATTAAAACATGGACCAATCTTTCATTAGTACGGAATAGAAATTAAAACAAGAAGAGATAGAAGAGCCACCATATGGGTAAACAACTCCAACACGCCTCACTGCCTTGCTGTATAAACTGTATCATGTCATGCTTTTCATACTAATGAGACACAATTAGTCCTAGGAAACAGTGAGCCACTCCTCCATGTGTCAAATACAGCATTCTCTGTTTAATGTGGACTCATTTGTTATGCACCTAGGGCTTATTACTGGATGGATGGCTCTGGTCATGAAAGTTGACTCAGCAAAGTGGTATGAGAATTTAATTGCAAGGCATTGTCTGCATCATGTGGCAGCCCAACTGTGCAAGTGTCCCTTGTGTATATCCTCATGGTTACATCAGGTCCGTTGAGAGGGCTTTTAACAGTGAAACTCCTTGCATTGAAGTGTTTGTTACAATTTGTCCTGAGAAGTTTTCAGGCCTTACTGAAACATCGTTTGCCAGATAAGAATGCATGAGCTGCTGCCCAATTATCAAAGTATTAATTTGAAAATACTTTGATACAATAGCATTTAGTATCATTATTTTTTTTTTAATTATTTTGACCCAGTGACAGATTTTCTGTACACAACAAATCAAAAATTCTGTCTTAATTGACAAGGTTTTCTTTATGTTTTATTCCATTGGCAGTTTAAAAAGGATTAATTTAATGTGAAGTCCTTGATTACAGTTTTGAAACCACGGGATGCAAAGTGTGGATCATTTTGAGAAACTGTGGACACTATGCATGCCCAATTATAAAGTAGCTGTGTCTAAAGCATATCCTCCTCTATCTAATTTCCTCTAAATGAGAACATAAACTGTGAATCATGCTGTACTGAAGAAGACTTTACTAAGTCCATCTTTTAATTATAGATGTTTTTCCTTGTTCCCTTAAATTTCACAACCAATGAGACATGCATACATTTATTTATTTTTTTCTAATCAGCAGCACTACCTCATGAATCTGCTGTCACTGACTGCAACTGTAGCAGAGCTACATGAAGCCACTTGATGACTTTAAGACCACATTTGGTGAAAAAAACAAACTTTAGCTACTACTGGAAATCATCCCAATCAATAAGATTGAATCACAAAGGTAGTGGGCCATGGCACCAAAGCAGCTGAAAGTTGTTAAATTGTTAGCGCTGGTTTGTATGCAACATTTCACATCCAATAGTCATTTGATCTATTGTTATAAAATAGTGATTCAGGCAACTTAAAGAAAAGGGAACACAAGGGACAAAAGAATTTGAGTTTACAAAATGTATATAGAGTTGTTTATGTATTGCACTAAAGGTGTTTAGCACTTTGTGCTTGATGTTATGGAGAAATAGATACTGTGACAACTTTAAAAGCAATTTGATTTTTAAAAGACAGAGATATCTGTAGATATTACCAGATTTACTCACTTTAAAACTAGCTTTATGCTTTCCCTCTGGGGCTTCCCATTTATTACTCCCCATTCGTAATTCCAGTTTTTCCCGATAAAGCACATGCAGCACATACATCCACACCCCCATCTTGCACGGGTGCATTTGCGTCTGTTCAGTTGCTATATGTTGCAATCAGGAGAAATGTGCCAAGTGTGATCAGTATGAGATAGGCTTCTGTGGAACAGTATGTGTCACCGCGACACAGTCACAGCTCCGAACGGCAAGCTCGCTGGTGACTAACCTGATTCCATCTGACAGCTTTCACATAATCTCCACATCATCCCCAAATAGAAAAAAAAGGATGTTGTGAAATTGCAAGCTGTGAATGAATCAAGAAACAGTCTTTAGATATTGGTTTCTGCCCCTGCACTGAATTTAACTTTAACATCAAAGTACCTTTGTTTTCTGGGGGTATCAAACATGATTAATGACATTATGCAATTTTCTGTTGTCTCTGACATGATTAATGTTCCAATTTCAAAGGAAATGTATTTGCTATTATGGTATTAATATCACATATCTATGCATACTTAAGAATCATATTGCTACCTTTTTGAATGCTGAAGCATGTTTTTTACAGCCGGTGTTCAGCTCTGGACTGCATCCCTTCCACATAATTGGTTTTCTTTGTTGTGATATTTTTGAAATGACAGAGCAGTACACATCTGCTATAAAGCACAATTACAGTTATTTATTTATTTTTTTGAGCCTCCTGGATCTCTCAGTTATGACAGCACAGCAGTAATGAAAGTAATTTCTAAGATGTCAGAACTCCTCAAACAAAATACTGTTGCTAAAAATAGCTGCAACAAGACTGCAAAAACAAGCAGTCATGCATGTTGTTAGCAATTTCTAAAGTAATTTAACTAATAATTCATGTAGAGGTACATACCTCCAACTGCACAAAGAAAAGTATGTGTACTCAGTAGGTCAAATTTGAACCAGGAGGTTAGATTCTAGATGTTGGTCAGTTTTTCAATTAGATCATTAACGTATATCTTAAGTCAAAAAAATAACCAATCGAAGCAACAACTCATAGATACACACATTTATGAGCTAAATTTTACTTCATGCCTCATTAATGCAGTATCTCACAGTCTGTTGCTTAGTGACTCATCATTATCTAGTATATAGTATAAAAGTTTGAAATTAATATACAAAACAATTAATGGTGACCTGACAAATGATGTAGCTCATCCCTTAGCAGCTACTCACAGTTTTGAGTACCACATTGTCAAGTGAATGTTCCACTGCTGTGCGTTATATTAGTAATTTACCACAATAAATATGTTTTGACTGAAATGAAATGCAACCATTTTAGTTGTGTAGCACTAACATTTCAGCAGGACATTCCAACACACAGTCAAACAGTTCAACTTGTTTATTTTCACGTGTGCCCGGCTTATAAGAGTTGTCAAATGTGTTGTGTGTTGTGTTGTGTTGCTCGTGTCATCTACCATCCGGCTTACTGCACACCCAATCAAAATCAATCTTAAAATTTACTGGGAGCTAAAGAGTATGAAATAGGAGTAATGCAACCTTAGAATGTGTTACAACTTTGGCAGCAGCTTTTTGTATAGCTTGGAGGTGTAAAAGAGATGATCTAGCTAAGCTAGTAAATAGGGCTTTACAATAATCCAGGCACAATGAACAATTTGCTCCAGTTCAGCTGAGGAAACTATAGTTTGCAATTTAGAAATGTTTCTTAAATGACGAAATGGGGCGTTGATATTGAGGTTTTGCAGACATGACCACTAATTACATGACATTAACTTGTCCACTATTTTGAACGTGTGACAGTAATGTCAATGTAGGATCAAGTGGATAAGGCCAAGTCACACACGTCAAGAGACTGGTCCATGACCATATGGTAACCTTCAGTCTCTAGTATTTCCTGACCAGTTGCAAGCGGTTGCTAGAGATTGGTGGCAGTTGCTGGGAAAATGGCTGCTAAAGCCCCGGGCATGCAAGCCTAAAGACCAGTCAGTGGCCCCCTGGCATCCACCAGATGCTAAAGAAAAATGTGTATTGCCTAACTGGCTGGAAAAAACCTGTCATTGCATTGCCACTAGCATATTACGGTAGTCGTAGCTTGTTTGGAAGTGACAGACTTGTCCACAAACACTGGCTACAAATTAATGTCATCTGCATAAAAATGATAAGAAATATCATTAAAAGATTTAATGATACCAGCCAAGGGAAGAATGTAGGAAAAAAAATAATGGACCCAGGATTCAACCTTGCTGAACCCTACAGGTTAGGCAAGCAGTATTAGAGAAGAACATGCTTGCCCTAACAAAAAGTCCTGACAAATAAATAAGAGGAAAACCAGTTTAATGCTGAGCTAGAGATAGCAGCCACAACCTTCAGCCTATTAATTAATATAGTACAGTCAATGGTACTGAAATCAAGTAAAATGCCACCCAAATAATTCACTATTCATAATGCATAATCTTATCTATGGTGATTGCTATAGAACAAACGTGTTTTATTCAGCCAAGAGCGTTCAAAAATATTACATTTAAACTGTACTTCATAACAGCTCTCATTTCTATCTCACTAATGCGATGCTGGACAGCAATCAGGAAAGTAAGTGACCTAGGATTGTTACTGGCAAAAGTGCAAATTGTTTTGATGAACTGTGAGATTCAAGTGAGAAGTGCATCAACCCAGTAACATCTTTAGTAGTGACACTTACATAGAAACAATAGCAGTGTGTATAAAAACAATGACAAAGGCTAATGTGGGTGGGGAAATGCATTACTGATTAGAGAACTGCATGAGTAGTGAGAATGAATTTTCTGCTGTCAGAATTGTGCCAAAGCAATCGAGGAAAACTCTAAATAACCTCCAAAAATGACTGTACCTTTAAAAGAGCAGTCTCAGTGCAGTTCTGCTTTTGAAAACCAGATTGAAATAGGTCAGAAATCTATAATTTGCATAAGAAGGATATGAACTGACTTTCTACAACTTTTTCCAGTCATCAATTTTGAAATGGGCCAGTAATTACCAACAGAGTTGGCAGCAAGTTTTTTGTTTTGTTTTGTTTTTTTAGGTAATGGAATTAACTCAGCATGTTTAAAATAGGATCAAAAATACACAAATAGGCTCAAATACACACATACACCCAGATAAATATTTGGTTAAATGTCCCTCAGCAATTATTTGACCACTCTTCTTGGCAGAATTAATTTAAATTGGTTGGTTTCCTGGCACAAACCCCACTTTAAAGGATAGTCCACAATTTTTCAGTACATGTAGGGTTGAGGTTGGGGCTTTGGGAAGGCCCTTCCAGGAGCTTAATGTCAGCCTGCTTTATCTATTCCAAACCCAATTTTGATGTGTGTTTTGGATCATTGTCCTATTGGCACACCCAATTGTGTCCAAGTTTCAACCATTTAGCTGTTGATTTGACGTGAAGAATTTGGAGGTAGTCTTCCCTTTTCATTATTCTGTCCACTGTGTGCAATGTGCCAGTACCATTGGCAGCAAAACTGCCCCAGATCATGATGCTACCACCACCATGCTTGGTAGCTGGTACAGTATTCTTAGCCAAATGTCTCATCTAACCATTAAGCTTTTCTCCAGAAGGCATTTGGCTTGTCCATGTGGGCAGCTGCAGATTTCAGTCGCAGTTGAAGGTATCAATTTTGGAGGAGGGGCTTCTTTCTTGGTCAGTAGCCTTTTGTCCCACGGTGATATAAAACTGGCTTCAATGTGGACACTGATGCTGGTGTTTCAGCAGTTCCAGTTCATAGGAGGCTTGAGCCTTAGTGGTTCCAGTGTTGTTCCTGAACATCCTAACCAATTTTCTCATCTGAGTTTATGTGTTCCAGACCTTGGAAAAGTGGTAACAAAGTGAAATAACTTACAGTTGTTTGAACTGATCTTGAGATCTGCAGTTATTTAGAAATGGCTCCAAGATGCCTTTTCAACCTCTGTGGCTTCAATAAACACATCGGAGAACAACGGGGTTCAGTATCTTGACCAAGGATACTGTGTAATGCAGACTAAAACAGCCAGGGATCAAACCACCAACCTTTCGGTAAGGAGGTGACCTGCTCTATCTCCTGAGCTACAGCCGCCCCACTTATGACCACAACTGTAACTGCTGAACAACAGCAGTAGCTGGCTTCATAGTGTAGTTTGGTTCCAGCTGTAGGCAGGACATCTGGCAAAAACAAAAGGTACAGCAAGCACCACAATAACCAACACATTAATTTAATCACTGTAGAAAAGGAACATTATACATTAACAGGTAAAAATAAATTTTAGATAGCAGGTGGTAGTAGTTACACTAAAATAAAGATATAAAAACTTATCACACCTTCACATCTGCCTCCACTTCACCGAACCTGCAGCCTCTCACTCATCTACTGTTCATACTGCTCTGCCTCAGTCTGCAGCCTTTCACCTACTCAGCTGTCCTGCTCAGGCCTGAAACCTGTCTGATTCCTGCTCTACTCTGGTTTTCAGTCTTCATTTACTTGGATTAGTTGCTCTGCTCTGGTTTTCAGTCTTTATTTACTTGGATTAGTTGCCTACACTGAACTCTCTGCTCAGTTCAGCTCAGCTTGCCTGTTGCTCTGCACAGCCATCAATCCGCCCATTTCTCAACGCATTCCATCACACGCTCCCTGCTCTGATCCAGCTCAACATCCAGTCCTCAGCCCGCTTAGCGCTGCAGAATTTATCCATCTTTTATCTAACTGCAGTTCCTATCTATCAGTCACATCTGGCTATCTCTGACTCATGTCGTAACAGCCTTCATATCAAAATGTGTGTAAACAATATGTGTCGCTTAACAACCCAGCATGCTGAGAATGTTGTTTTACATTAATGTCTGTGGGGTCATAATGAAGTCCTTGGTGGTTCTAGGTATAAATGGTCACAATTTTTTGTCTTTTTTAATCCACACCCCCCAAAATTCCGGATATTATGAACAAACCCATTTTCAGAAAAGTCATAAAAGATGAGATGATGGGGTTTTAATTAAACAGAGTTGCATGGTTTTTAAAATTCTAAGGGGTCAAAATGACCCCACTGGCAGGCTTGCGCTAAAAATGGCTAATATACAGTAACTTTTTTCTTGAAAGAGAATACCTTAGGCGTTCAAATGTATTCTAAAGTCTGACAGTTTGAGTGAGCAGTAGTTCCTTTGTTTCATCTCATATGCACGGAGACTCTTCAAATCAGGAGCAAACTGGAGAAAATTGAGTTTAATGATTAGATTCTTGTGCAGGGATGATGCAAAACTCGGCCACATCGCGCATGTCCTATCATTTACTCGTTACTTAAATGAACTAAACAAGCATGTAGCAGGGCAAAAGGCCAGAGTATTTCTTCACCAAAACAGCAGCTGGTAATACAGCAATGACGCCATCTGAACACAGAGATTACAACTCATGCCTTGTGATGTGAATGACTGTCATGCATTAATGAGTACAAATCAAATAGAAGGCAGATAGCGCCCCTCGTACTGTGTTCTTCATCCCTCTTTAGCACCTTGATTTTGCACCATTACAGTACACAGACTTATAACTTTACAAACCAGTCAGAGGAAATTCTAATTTGGCAGTTTTATTAATGCTTTGCAACCACTCAGGCTATCTCTCTCCCCAGTGTGACTGCATTGTGTTTCTATTTAAGAAGTCAGGGCATTGTGATCTGTTTCCTGAGAGTGCAGTTGTTTTTTTTCTCCAGGTTTTTTTTTTTTTTAGGTAATTAAATTTCTTTCTGCAAGCCCTTTATCAACTGCTCTAGTATTTGTGGTTTATCTGTCACTCTAATGAGGCTGGGTTTTTTCCTCCCTTGGGGTGTATGAAAGACTTTAAATCTATCAAATTATGCAATCCTACCGCACATGGAAAACTAATGAAAACAAGGCAGTGGGATATTAATTTGAAATGATTTGAAAGAAAAGTCTGCAGCAGGAAACTCAGACAAAATGAGGGTAGTCCAATTCAGAAGGAAGACACATGACTGTGCTCTTTAGAAAATCCTTGAAACAGTTGACTCTCTGCACTGAGTGCAAGTTTCCCCCAGCAGTGCTGTAAAAGTTTACTTTGAATCCTAATGTCACATGTGCTTCAGAGGATCAGTGATCTAGTTATGACTGCAGGGATGAACTAGGACTTTATAGCCCACTCTCCCCCCATTTACACTCCCTCTTCAGTCTTTTTAAAAGCTTTATGATTTGATTAATATATTTTTTTGCTCTGCATGCCTTCTGCATACACATTCCATCAGAGAGCTTTGTAATATGCATATATCAGATATTGGTCTTCTACAGGGAAGACAGTAAGCGAACAGACATGTATTTAGAAGAGTCGTTCTCTCAGTAGTTGTTATAAACCCACCCACACCCCCTCAGGTACTACCACATGGAAAGGTGATTTAAGGATATGTTGTATTCTGTAAATACAAAATACAGCTTTTTAATCCTGTTGAAGATATCTTTGAAATGCAGAGAATCAAACAATATGTCAGATATATAAATTAATCGCCATCATCAGTCCCACATTCACAAAAGAATCATTTGTATCCAACATAAAACACATTAACATTTTTAAGGCACTGAGTGCTTCTGTCAGCAGAAGGGTGACATTGGCGTATATTTTCATGCTTGTATACTGAATATTAGAAACAATAAATCACTGCTGTATAAACTAGCAATTGAACCTTTTGCAAAAGCTATATGATCACACCTACAAATCTATGGAGCATAAGCTATCACTATATACTGATGATTCAATTTCCTGTCATAATGTGTGTGGAATCCAGACCAAAAATACAGATTCCAAGACCGATTCAAATAAAAATAAATTTTATTTAGGTGAAGCAGCAAGTACAGATGGCGGGTGAATGCAGGGTTCAAAATAATCTAAAACAGGAATGCATGAGGAAAACATTCAGATAAACAGTACAACACAACAAGGAACTAAGAAAAGCTGAGGGCTTAAATATACACACGAGGTAATTAGAGAGAGAGGGCACAGCTGGGGAAAATAAGACACAGGTAAACGGAATCAAACTAATGAGACAGGGGGAAGCAAAACTAAACAGAATGCACATGAGACAACCAACTAACAAAGCAAAACAGGAAGTAACTAAACATGGAATATCTAACATGGAAACACAGACTTGACACAGAGAACACAGCAGGACTGAGTGAGCTGTACTGATGCATTACTCATGAGGAATGATGGTTGGTTTGGGCACAAGGAGTGAATCAGAGGCACAGTTAGAGCAGAGCCATGAAGTAAGAACAGTTTCCCCTCGTGCTAGTTTAATTTCAAGTGAAGGAATAATTGTGTAGTTTGTTATTTTGTTTTATTTAATTTTTCTATACAATGGTTTTGATTGTATTGCAGCTCTAGGACCTAGTCTCTTCAGAAGTCTAGTCTTTTCTACTCGTCATTGGGGCACAGGTGCTTTAAATTTGATTCAATACATTAAGAGAACAAATTCTGGCCCTCACTAATTTCTGTCCAGTTGCAGACCTTGTTGGAAGTGCAGCAGCTATCACAGGCAAGCCTCACACAACACATCTGAACTAAGTATGACAGATTATTTACAGACATGATGTTTTCATTAGCGTTCAGTACTGAAGCCTGCTGCCAGATTCCTTTAACAAACACACATTATTAGATCTAATAACTATCATTTTGGCCTCAATTTATTATTATTATTATTTTATTTATTTTAACCTATGCTATGTGATTGTGCCTCATATATTACTGCTCTGCTGAGATTTGTCATAAACACAGAGATGCTTCAGCATCACTATTTTTAATAATCTCAGAATGGACCTCTTCACCCTTTCATAGGTTAACCCAATGATTTATTATTTAGTATATAAATTAAACATGTACACAAAAAGGGTGACTTACCACCACATTTATGTAAATGCATTCACCAAGAGTGCATGAATAAATATGTCCTTATTTCCCCAAACTTAAATGCCTGTGCTGAATAGGTAAAGGAGCTTTGTGCCATTCGCTACTCATAAACCCATCTATAAAAATGCTAAAAGAGGTCTTGTTTCTAAAGTTTAGGCCTTTCTTCTTATGTTTCCTTTCTGTACTTCAAATGGAAATGTTTTTTCTTTCCTGCTGAAGAATTGATTGGCAAGTATGTTGGTTCAGTGGAATCTTCTGTTCCTCCCAATGCTGATGGCACTAGGAATCCAAAGTGAGACTGAAGTAAAGGTCTGAGTGAGGTCAAAACAGATATTAACACCATCTATGACAAAATTTTCTGTCAATTATGATAAAGCACAAAACTATTCCAGCAATCTGTGTTTCACTGTTATACGATGGGGGGTGGTGTTATATACCTGGTGATATCGTATAACGCTTCTAAGTTGGTAATAAAGTGAAGAAGAAGATGCACTGTGAGCTGAAAGGAGAAGATGAAAGTGTTTACACACAGCAGTGCTAATTAGCAAACCAGAGAATAGATAGCCCAGGAAGAGGTATGCAGTTATGCAAGCCTTGGAGTTGTTAAAGGACTTGAACTCTGATAATCCATGCTTCAACCCACCTTCTGAATCAGATTTGGATGAAGAAGCTAATGAGTCTGATGGATCAAATCAAGACAGTCATAACAGTAATAAACAAAACAGAGAAGAAGGGAACGACCAGGTGCACACTGAAAGTTATCATCCAAACTGCAGACGTGCCAGAGAGTGCCAAATAGACAGTGGGGCAAAGAAGATGAGTGCAGAGAGGAAGGACAACCAGTTGGCTACCTGTGGCTACAGAGAGTGGATAGAAAGTGTTTGTTTAAAAAGAATGACTTGCTATCTGAATGTATGACTCAACTTCCAACAAGCACAACCGTATTCAAGTATGTAGCAATATGTAAACTTTACAAAGGTATCACGCAGGGAAAACGGGGTACACCATGTGATTTGAAACTGTTACTCTACACATTATTATTATTATGTATTTATTTTGCTAAACAATTGAATTTACCATATGACAAGGAGAAAGAAGCAAAACAAAAATGTGAACATGAAATCAGTTCTATGCTCAAATTGTCTCTTTGTCCAAAAATTTATTCTGTTTCAATGAAACTGAATAACATTCATGTGCTGATTTAAAAAAAAAAACAAAACAAAAAAAACAAATGAAGACAAAATAAAATATTTTGTGTATTTACTGTTTCGATAGTCATAACATAAGATCTTTTAGTCTTAAAAAATGAGTGAATATCATCAAAAATGCTGGCAGTGGTTGGCCTATAAAGTGTTAAAGTAGGACTCAAACTCTTGATCACCATCTCATGTCACTCATAATGAGTTCAGGCCTTTATGGACGGTACCCCATGACTCCCAAGATTAGTTGCAGACTTGATGCTCTTGAGAATAGGTACAGTAGATGATCACATCAAACAAGGTAAAGACTGAGCTGACAGTCATTATTTTATATTCATGATTGTACAGCAACCTTGGGAATAAAGGCCGTAGCACCAAGAATATTTTAGAAGAGTTGTTTTTTTTTTGAAAACTAACCAGATCTTTCATACTGGTCTGGTGTCTGACTTCATGCCCTCCTCATCTGCTCTGTGCTGCTTGACACAGTTGCTGTGAAACAGATTTAACAATGTGGACCAAAAAACTACCTCCAGTTCAACAGGGTGCCAGAACGCAGTGCAGCCATTCCCAGTTCCAGATTCCTGGGGTTATTGCCATTACATAGCATTATCGCCTGTATTTGCTATTCTCACTCCTATCTCTCCTTCTCCATCCCACCTTTGTTAGCTTTAATGCTTTTCTTCCACAACACAGGTCTGTACAATTCCACTTCCTTTCATGCCTGTAGATTTCAAACTTTTGGCTCCAGTTGCATGGCTGTTAACACAGCAAAAATCCCAATCATTTTCATTTTGAAAGCAGAATTACTTTCATGTAAATACAATGAATGAATAAATCAGCAGTAATGCCGATCAATATTAATAATTGGACAAGTTGAGGGAAGTAAACAGAAATAATGTTACACTTCCAGTTTAGACTTTTGCTGCTTTTACACTTCAGTTTGGATTCATAGCTAAAATAAATGTAATGACTCTTTGATATCCCATCCATAATAATTTATCTTACTGTTATATAATTAGATGTGTGTCATTGCTTCTTCATCATGCTACTTAGATTAGATTAGATTAAATTGGTATAAATAAATAAAATAAAATCAAAATACAAACTAAATACATGCTAACAAGAGTAGCCTATTGTAAAACTTAAAGAGCTATTCTTGGAAAAGCAAATATGTTTGGTACACCAGCGTATTCGGATCATATTCTGCATGCGAAAACTGCCAGACATGACAGGCTAAAAAAAAAAAATAGATTGTCATTTTAGTAAGCATGTTAATATATAGTTTATTGCACATTCAATTATTAGGTCAACATGCAGTATTATGTCCCACCAAATGGATTAGTAACAGTAGCACCAAGCACCTGCTTAAAATCTGTTTTTTCTTTGCCATAAGGCTTATTTTGCAGTTAAATATATTCTTAATTAGGAGATTTAGTTTCACTACAGCGATGTGTTTGACCAAGACCAGCATTATTTTTTCAATAACTATACATAGAACTCTAGTGTTCACTGGCCATACGTAATTCAGCGTTATCTTAATTAAATCAGTGATGTTGCCTTCATTATGTCTACTTTAATTGCATGCAAATATATCCAGTGGGAGTTTTTTATTCCTATTTGTGTTTCTTAAGTCGACCTTGAGACTGAAATTCCTCGGTCTCCTTCATTAGTAATCAAGAGCTATATGCTCTCCTGCAGAAATATACAGATGTCTGTTCCCTTTGTCTGCCTCCCTGCTCTCTTCTTTCCCTCTGTCGGTGTGAGTTCCGATTGCCCACAATTCTCTGAAAAGCAAAGGGGGAAATTATCAAGACCTCTTAAACTTCAGAGACCCCCCAGTGTTAGGTGGAGGTGCTGAATTTATTTCCTAAAATTACCACCCGCGGAATATGGTTGAGCTCTCTCTGGAAAGTCAGCAGATGCCACTCAAAATGAGCTCTGCCGGAGAGAGTCCCTCCAGTGGGGTTTGCTGTCAAATATTCATCATTTTCTCATAATACTGCAAGAATATTCTGCAGCCAGCTTCCATTATCATGCATATCAGCCCTTAGCTGTGGCTTGTGTTTGAATATAGGCTGTTAGTAAATTACAATCATCTGCTATTTGATTAAAATGAACATCAGTCTACATTAATGATGTTTTGTGGTTTCTGAGCAAACAAAAGCTGTTGTTTTTCCTGCTATACGCTCACAGAATTCTTCTTTGTTTGTATTTAAAAAGTTATGAGGAACAAATGTCTGCACAGGGACACAACAATTAAAAGAACTTCACTGATCCCCGCTGGGCTAGTTAAGAATTAGTATCTCTCTTTTGGGATGGGGTCACTTGTTAGATTATGCTTAATGAGTAATAAGATAAACATTGGGATCCCGATTCTTTGAATGAAATAAACCCACAGTGAGAGTGTGAGGAAAAGTAAATGCAAATAAAATGGATAACATTTAAAAAAAAAACACGCTCATAATATCTACCCTGTCCCTGTGACAGTTATGACTTAGTCACATTAGAGTAAAAGTATGACAGCAACCTTCTTACATTTATGAAAAGTTGGTGGTCGTCCAGTGATTGCGCTGAATTTTTTTTTTTTGAGTTTGGCAACTGATTGCATGTAGTTGCGGTGACTATCTGATCACCCAGAGGTTGAGTGTGCATTACTCTCAACCTCTAGGCAATCACTTTTGATCATGCGGCTGAGGAATGTAAAAGCACAGATTTCCAACACATAATCAGTCTGAATCAGTCTGTGCCAATGAGCACAACTCACCTGCAATGCATCTCTTTAGAATAGGGGGACTTGACTCAACTGGTGGTCAAATGGTTTTATTCTGGTTATATCCCTAAACTAGAAGGGCAATCAGTAGAGTGCATACCTCGCCCACCTCAGATTTCCTGTATGCTGATACTATGCTACCAAAATTGAATGAATTGTACCACCCCCAATCCTCAAATCTGTGACTATTGTCCCTATCTCACAATGGTAAAAAAAGAAAATCCTTTTAAAAATTCCTGGATCCAGAATGGTCATCCGGATTGCCGCCAAAATGTAATCAATTGTTCCTTGCACCACCCCCAACAACTCCAGAAAAATTTATTGAAATTCATTGATAATTTTCTGAGTTTTCCTGCTAACAGGCAGCCAGACAAACACAACTGAAAACATAACCACTCCACTGATTGATGGATGAGGTAATAAAAGCAAGACTGCCAAGTGCCTACTGTATGCCATTTTTCAGGTAAGTTCCCATCCTGCAGCAACTATGTCACTATTTGTGGAGGAATTTCAGAATTTCTGTTTCAAATCTATGAAGTTCTGGCTGGACAAGCAGACTGCCAACTTGACCCCATTCAGATTTAAGAGCAACACAGTGTGTTCAAGGAAGCAAGTGGGGTGGTGACAGTGATTTTCAGTCCCTGTTTCATTAGATCTAATTACCCAAACTACTTAATTAGGTTTAGGAAAAGATTATGGGAATTGTTAAAATACTCCGTCTCACAATGTTATTTTGTTTTTTTGTTTGTTTTTTTAAATCTTACATTTACACTGAATTTCAAAATGTGTTTCTCTATAAAATCAGTGTCCAGGGCAATAGGTAATATTAAAATCACCCCATCTTCCCTGAAACAAATCCTTTTAGAAAGAGGTTTTAGCAGCACAGTAGTCATCAGAAATCTCTCTGTTGATTACATCGTAGGCTACAGTTAATACACTGTTTCCTTGGAGTTAGTAATATATACATACAGTGCTTAATAAATTTATTAGACCACCCAATGTAACATTATTGGTAATTTCCAAAATCATTTTTATGTCTCTGTAATGGTAAATCCACCAGTTTTTAAGTATTCGAACAGGTTTTTGACAGATTTCTAGAATATTTGGAAATGTGTGATCTAATAAATTTGTTAAGATATACACTGGATTTCCAGATACATGAACCATCATTTGCATTTTTGCAGCTGTCAGTGATAACACAAACCCGATGACACCTAAAATCTCAGTCTCTCTATCACTATTGAGGAGTTGCAAAGTATATATTGTATAAAGGGAGTGATTCAGACATAGCAATATAATAGCTGGCTTTAATAGTCAAAAATTTAATTAAAACCATGATATTGACAATAACATGGCTGCAATAAAAATGAAGGTACAGACAATCCCAGGTAAATGTCAGACTTAATGGCCGACAGAAATCCACTGTGTGTCCATACCCTGATTATTCTATTACTCTAGAAAAACTTTTCTTCCTCTGCCTCTCTGCGTTATTGAACTTGAACACTGACACTGTACATTATTTAGAGTCAGTCACACATATACTGTCCTGCTGCAATAAGTACTCACTTGAGCACCAAACGTGTATTAATCCACAACTGAAAACAGTCCCAAAGAAATTATGTTTATTGTTGATTAAAGTGCTGAGACTTTTACAGAAGTGAATATATTCATGCATTTGTAATGTATGGCATTTGTTCACAGTAACATATATATAGAATATTTCCAGCCCTATCCTTTAATCTTGTTTATTTATTTTTTGTTTTATATCAGACAGGATTAAAATAATTGTTAATGAGATGCCCTATTCACAATAGCACATGCTGTGAAATAGGCTAATGCTAAAGTTTAAGCAGATTAGCCGAATGCAAAGACTCAGATAAACATCCAGATTCCTTTTTATTTAAGAGAGCCAGCACAAAGCTGCTCGCCAACTCAATGCAGGATCTACAATCCACCAGTGGAGGTTCAGCACCTTGGACAGAGACCAGTACACACGGCTCCCTGGGAGAGTAGGGAAAGCATGTAAACCTGCTGGCCCGCACACAACCGGTGAACCGCAGAGAGAGGAGAGGAGGCAGTCCGAGATGAGATTCTGCCCTGCCAGCGTGATTACTGCTCACGCCGGTGTTGGATGTCCCCATGCTCAAACTCTGATGATGTTCAGGGCTCTCAGGTCAACTGCGCTGCCTGTCAATCATCCACTGCACCCCCACACTGCCCTGGCTTCCTGTGTGCACTACTGATCTGGTTCAAGGGCTTTTTCTTTGTTCTCTCTCTTAAAAAAAAAAAAAAAAAAAAAAGAATATTACATTTGAACAATTGTGGTAAAATAGGCAAAAAGAAACCAACCAAACACCAAAAGAAATCAAATAAGACTTGTCTTCCCATTCAACACGCAGCAATACACATCCTGAAAAAAAAAAACAAACAAACGTATTTTCCAGAAAAATGTCAAGTTCAAATCCACACAAAAATCCTCTTGTCAATTCAAAAAATAGAACAAAACAATAACTGCACGGTTCATGCCTCACAATGATTGACAGTAGACACCGGACCCAAATATATCAGAGTTCAGAAAGGGTCCCGAAACCTTTTCAAATGCTTTTCTGTTTCAGTATACATGGTTTTCTTTCTAGTGGAATATTTGACACTTGTTATATCCTTTCCCCCACCCAAGACAATAATCTTATTTTTATAGCAGTAAACAAACTCAGAATTTGGTTATTTTAATTATAATTATATTTTTCTAGATAGAAACCAACTCTAGTAAAATTTCTTTTTGAATTCATCTTCTCTGACCCGCTTTAATCTTTCGACACTTTGAACCCTAAGTTCTTCAACCATTTAAATGTGTATTATTTTTCATTGATAAGGATTTAACTTGTTCACACTAACCAATTACAGCATGTTATTCTGAGGTGAGCACAGGCTTATTTCCAATTTTCTGCTGAGATTTTACGTTCAGGAGCTTTGTTCACTGCGTTTAGCGTATAATGAAAACTGATGAACAGGATGGGAACACAAAACTTGGATGTGATGCACTTTCTTCCTTTGTCATTGTGGTTTTATTATTTTTGGGCTCTAGTAGGTTAGTTATGCTGTTATTTGCTATTAAAATATTAATTCAGATAAATATTTCTGACATAGTCATAAAGACATATAGTACTGTGCAAAACTCCTGAGCCACCCCTCATTTCTTTATGTTTTGTTTACATGGTGCCAGACTTTGTCATTTTTTTCAAAAAGTGGTCTTGAGCAGTTAGTTCTCCAGGTTTTCCAAAGGTCTTTCAAAGTTTTTCGTTGGACATTTTTTTCCCACTCAATTTCAGTTCAGTCCTTGTAAACTGACCATTTTCAAAGGAATGTTTCTCTTGTTTGTTTCCTACTTGAAGGGATGAAACAGTGTTGTGTCTACAGGTAACAACTTAGCAACAAACCAATTTTAAATTGTATCTTTCAGCACTTCACTACAAGCAGCCTATCACAAAAACGCAATTTGTTCCCATTCTTTTTGTTGAATCTGAATCAAGATAAAACAGTTTAACAGACATAAAATAGCCTTTTTGTGCTAACAAAGTGATTTACAAAGTGCTATTAGCCAAAAAATGGTATATCTCAGCATGATGTACAGCGTGTCCTTAAAAAATTAGAGGAAATACGACAAGTGGATGACAAAAGAAGATGTGGCAGGCCTAAAATGTTATCTACAGCAGATGAAAAGTATCTGAAAGTCTTGTCTTTAAGAAATAGGAAAAAATCCAGCAACAACCTGACACAGGACCTGAGAGATGCATCTGGCCCTTCAGGTAATCTCAGTGGAAGGGTGGCTGTCAAAAAGCCATCCATAAGTATCGGAAACAGGGACAAAAAGCTGAGGTGCGTGACATTACACAAGAACTGGACTTAAAGTCAGTGGCAACAGGTCTTATGGAGTGATGGGTTCAAATCATCATCAATATGTACGGAGAACATCAGGAGGTACAACAATGAGTGTCTACACCCATCTGTAAAACACTGTGGAGGCTGTCATGAACTTTGAATGTCCTTCAAGAATAACATCAGAGTTTGGAAGATATAGATGCGACCAGAACTTAGAAGCACCTGCTCCTCCTGGAGTGAGTCATTGATTTCTTTAATTAAAGCTCCATAATTAGAGCTGGCATGTTCCATCTTTGAGTTTGCTCTCTTTTCTTTACAAAGCACATGGATGATAAAAAAAATATACAAGTCAAATTTATTTCAATAGCATTTTCTAAATCAGAATTTCAGGGTGCTTCACAGTATGATGATTTATGTTCAAGCTGACTCAAAACCATTCTGAAAAAAAAAAAATCATACAATTAATTACAGTTCTTTGATATGTAAACACCACGCAGACCTGGCAAACAGCAGCTGTTTCTGTGTCTTCTTTTATACTTTAATGTCTGGTTCACTTTACACCCATGGTAACACGCAACGTGCTAATTGCTTTGATGAAAAGTTAAATAGTAGAAACGTTTCACCTTTTAAATGTTGTTTTTAATGATTTTTGCACTGAAAGTGAAGCCTATATATTACACACATACACAATCCATCTGAAACACAAAATTTGACCCTGATTCCTATTTTAAAACTTCTAACCGGAAAATTTTAAATGATTTTAGATGTGTTTCTCACTCATCCATCCATCCATCCATCATCAATCCATCCATCCATCCCCAGCCACCTCTCATTTACCTGCTTACCTAATTTGCCCCCTCCCTTTCCCAACACCCTCTAAATCATATGAGAAATCCTCTTCAACTGCAATTCCTTCTATTTGAGCCAAATACTCCTACTATCTAACCTGAACTGACCTGCATGGACACGCTTTTGGTTGCCATATGAAGAGTGAAAAGAAAAACTGACTTAGAGAATCAGTCGATTAAAACATCTGAAGGACTGCTAAAACTGGGAGCATCCCTACCTGTGGCCAGAGCAGTGGAATGAATAGTTGGTAAATGTTGTACAGCACATCTGTTTACCAAGCCAATCCTATGAACAGAGAGGCCATTATTGACAGGTGAAATATATATAGAACTGTAGGCATGTTTTTACACTTTTATCCTGGCTGCAGTGCAAAGACAGACATTCGCCATAAGACAGATTTTACTGTTGCTGTACAGAGATCACAAGAACCCAAGTACTGAGTAAGTATAACTTTGTTTTGTTCCTATGAACAGGTGATCTAAACATACTCTAAACCCTGACAGGCCTGTGTTGAAAGAGGTGACTGAAAACTACTGCATAATGTAGTAACATTTCATCAGCTGTTAAAAAGAAGAAAGGAAATCTATTGTTTTGGGGGGGAATGTGGATCTAAACAGAAAGTACAGAGGCGGATTTAAGGTGTCACGTAATTGTGAAAGATTGTAAAGCCACCTCGTATCATCTGTGAGAGGAAAATAGCAGCATCGCTTACGCACATACCTACTTGTTTGCTGGTGAGACCTGGAGAACATCCAGTAAATGTGTTGAATGTGTGAAAGTCTGCTTGGTCTCTTTCTTTCTTCCTTCTTCCACCATAAAGTTGTGTTCAGTCACACACACACACACAAAAGCACATGCACATCCGCTCAAACCTTCCCATGCCTCTCAGTCAGGAGATTGTCTGAATCTTGCTTATTTCATGGATTAGTTACAGGAGAGGCTTTTAAAATTGTATCTGAGTGAACATTTTCAGGGGAAACCTCTATATAACCTTGCCACTACCGTACTGTCTGCCAGACTTAGACTCATCTTCTCTGTAATAAAGGCAGACACAAAGGAATATCCTCACTCCTGCCCTGTACGCTGAGAATGCTGTGCCTCTTTTCTTTGTCCATCATAGAGTCTTTTTGCTGTGCTATTCAAAAGGCATATTTCAGAAAAAAAAATGTAATTTAGTATTGTGGAAGCTCTGAAAAGAACCTAAAATGTCATGCATAGAGCATAGAGGCGAATAAATTATTAGCCAGGTTCCTTAAATGAAAAGAATGAATTAAACAGAGAGGAAAAGAAAAATCAGCAAATGTCATGAAAAAAAAGGATTTATAAATATGGCAAATACTGCTGAGGTGGTGATCTGATAAAAACCTGTTCTTTTCAAGTCAGGACGTCCAGCTTTTTAGAAATTTTATGCAGGTCATACATAATACAGGGAAATGGGTTACTGAGAGCAAAGGTGATTTATGTGGCAAGGATGAGTGTTTTCACAGAATTTATCACATTTCATTTTTTAGTATTTTCATTTATTTATTTTATTTATCCATCCATCCATTCACTTCCGCACATCCTGTTCAGGAGCCTATCCCAGCTGTCATAGGGCAAGAGGCAGGGTACACCCTGAACAGGCCGCCAGCCTGCCGCAGGGCTAACACAGAGAGAGAAACAACCTTTCACACTTACATTCACACCTATGGGCAGTTTAGTGCACTTACTAACCCCAGTAAGTGCATGTCTTTGGAACATGCAAACTCCACACAGAGGGAGAGGCCTGGGCCAAGGTGGAATCGAACCCAGACCTTTCAAATGCTATTCTAGCTGTGAGACAGCAGTGCTAACCACTGCGCCACCGTGCTGCTGTGGTCATTGTATTTATTTATTTCAAAAATACCCACTGACTCTGAGATGAGGGACCAGGAAGTGTAAAAAGCCAGCTCATTTCTGGGTCTTCAAACTCAATCCTATATTTAAAAAAAAAGATTACTTGAACTTAAATGGGGGGGTTAAATATGTTTTAAACCTTCAAGTATCAAATGTTGACAGAGTAAGGTGTAGCTTACCATTTAAGGAAATGATCAGGAATTTGACATGGTTGCCAAAGAGTTTTCTAGTCGCAGTCACGGGGCAAGAGGTGTCAAGTTTGGTGATCTCAAGATCTCGCCTCTGCTTTTCACAGATCACATGGTTCTGCTGGCTTCATCAAACCTCCAAGTGATTTGTAGTTGAGTGTAAGGGAGCTGTGATGAGAATTAGCACCTCCAAGTCTGAACCCATGGTTCTTAGGTGGGAAAAGGTGAACTGCCAGGTCCAGGTTAGCGATAAGTTGCTGTCGCAAATTGAGGAGTAAAAGTATCTTGTTAGGGAAAAGTGGGGCAGGAAACTGGATTTTTGTCATGTCTGCAGTAATACAGATGCAGAGTAGCGGTCGCTGCTCATCCACATCAAAAGGAGACAGTTGAGGTGGTTCAGGCATCTGACTAGCATGCCACCTGGATGCCTCCTAGATGAGGTGTTTTGGGCATGTTGAACTGGGAGGAGACCCCATAGCAGACATGCTGTGAGATTATATGTCTTGCCTGACTCCAGAACTCCTTGCTGTCCCACCGGCAGAGGTGGAGGAGGTGTTTGGGAAGAGGGAGAGACCTGGACATCTCTGCGTACACTGCAGTGATAAGAAAATGAATGGATACATGCTAATTATTTAGCCATCATGGCAAGTGCTCCTAATTAGCATTGGCCCAAGATTTGTAATCCCACTGGGTAATCAAATTTTGAAAATGATGTCTGACGGTGTTCCTCAACTGATATGTCCATTCTAATTCAGGGAACCAAAATACATGAAAAATGTTTTTGGTTCTCTTCCTACAGTTTCTGTGGGTACCAAGCCAAAGAAGCACATCATCATGAGCGCCATCTGCAGAATCAACCTCCTTCAATCTCCTTTCCATTGTAGCCATTGTCCTTACACATATTGAGGCAGTAGCAACCACTTTATGTCCTTAGAGTCTACAGCTATGCATTCACTTCTGTAAGACTGACCTGAGATAGCATGATAATATGCTCACAGTGACACTAACATCCTATTTAATGTTCATCATTAGCTGCTAATAAGCAAAACACACAAAGCACAGCTGAACCGATGTCATTGTTATGTGTCATTCATAACCCTGATTATGATACCAGAGCAACAGTAAGCAAGGAGAGTGACGAAGCTGAAGTTTCACCTAAAATAACCTTGAATTTCTGAATCAAACTTTATAACAGTTTCCAAGAGTTTCTGTTAAATTTGCCAATGAATGCCAACCTCAAAGTGGTGCTAAAAGAAAGGTCAAAGTATCAATGAACTACTCAAAGCGGCCCATTCAGCAAATGGTGAAATATAGTCAGGTCCAAAATTGTGCACTCACCAACTTTATCATTCCCAGAGGGGAGACCCTGGGGTATGTAAAATGTGATTGATGTTTCAGATGGGGAATAATAAGCCATCTTTACTGCAACACGTACCAACTAACCAGTGTTGCAGTGAATCCCCTCTATAGTCAGTGCCATCCACAACATCATAACTTTTATCCAAAATATCTGACCAGGAATGAACTTCTAAAACTGATCACATGGCTAAGCTTTCATCGCTGATGATGTAACTCACCAAAGTCAGGCTTTCCCAACTCATTTATATTTTGGGACTCAAGAGCCTGGTGCTTTAATGTACATCAAAAGATTTCTTTTGTTGACAGAGTTCTGGTAACATTAAAAATAGATGTCCCTTACCTTTAATGAACAAGTTCAAGCCTCGGGGCTTTCTGTTAAAAATATTACTTCAAAGTTGGTCAGCTCTGTTATGAAAGAGAACCTCCAAAACTCCTCCCGTCCTTCGGGGCGTCTCCTCAATTCACTTCTCATGACCCGATCACACACGCCAAACCAAAGTGAAAGACATCAAGGCAAATTAGATTATGGAGCTTGTTTGTTAATGAGCTATCACTTACATGAGGAATCAGATGGAGATTTATTTATTGTTAACTCTTTGCCCTGGAGTGCCAATTAAACAGATTCTTCCAAATGCCACTAATTAGTCATGATGAGGTGGGTTTTGGCAAAGGTTTAGAAGAGCGTATTTGTAAATAAAAGATTTGTCTGTAGTAAATAAACACATGCAAATCATTTTATTTGCATGTTGCTAATAACTTTTTATTTTTTTGGTGAATGTTAGAATTTCACTCTGAAAGATTTCCTGGAAGATCACTGCTAATATGGATGAGAAATCCAGTTCAATTATTAAAATTAGCCTGGAGTTCTTCTGAAGAGGCAAGTTAAAGAACAAAACCCTTTTTTTTTGTACCAGGTTATAAACTTGCTGTTTCATGTTGTAAAGTTTTGCATTTTAACACGAAAGTTGATGTGAATGGACTTTCTATTGCTTTTGACGCCAGCCTAACGTGGCTGCTCGAGGAGCTGCAGTTTTGTCACATATGCTTTAGCTTTATTTTCACGTCTCTATGCAGCTGCATGCTGACTCTGGGATATTTACAATAAATAAGTAAAAATAAATAAATAAATCTAACAGAAATATAGAAAATATGTGCTTGCCATGGTTTAACCATTTAAACATATATCTATATAAAAAATAAGAAAACACAAATGTTTTAGAAATCTGTCAAAAACTCATTTAAAACTAAAAATAATTTTAAAGTTATTTATTATGCAAATAACAAACAGAATTCAGGATTTTTAATTCTCAAATCTGAGCCAAAACACTGGACTTTTTTTTTTTTTTAGAAGTCAGTAATTAATCAAACATAACATCCAAGTAAATATCTGCAAATCACATCTCAACAAAAATATAATAATGTGCTTCACTATGTTTTTCAGCTTTTTTTGTAGAACTAGATAACAATAATTATATTTTAGCAAAAAAAATATAATTTTGATTAAAAGCTTGTGCATATTGGTAGATTAACCATTATAGAAATATATTTTTCAATAAACATTGAAATCATTGTTGAAATTGACACTTCAGAATGAGCTACAGAGCACACATATCTTAAAAAATTATGTAGAAAAATATCGTTAAATGCTTTTCAAAAATGAGCAAAAGTATTTTTTTCTTCTGCACAAAAATTGTAAAATCACATTTTTGAAATTAAACCTTCTGTAATTCATGCTCTTGGATCATATTTATTTATTCCTGTTTAATTGCAAAGTAATCTGTGTTTTCAGTCAAATTTGTGTCAAGTTAGTGTGACAGGAAGGAGAGTGCCCTCAAGCAAGGTAAAGAGCCCCACTGCTTTAATTATAGTCCCAATATCCTGATTACATGTTTTTAGTGTTCTAATAAATGTGATTGATTACAAAATCAATTTTACAATGGGGAACCCTGCACCAAAAATACTCTGCCATTTCATTTCCTTTCTGCTTATTGATGACATTTGCCTTTTTCCAGGCTTTGTCCACATCCTGCACCAAATGATTACGGGAGCTTGTGAAAATCTGCTTAGACTCGGGGCTCTGCACGACTGGCAAATGGATGAGATGCTTAAAAGCCAGCCAGTTTTTCTTTTCTTTTTTCATTTAAATCTGCCTGAGCTTTCAGAAATGACAGAATAACACCTGTGAATACGCACATATTCAAAATAAATCCCTTATTCAAAAGTGGTTGTAGCTCACTACAATATAGTTGTGAGGGCTGGCAGATGTGTGTACCCTGTCAGTGAAAGGGACTGACCCTCCCCACTCCACATGTTTTTGTGCTACAGTCTCAGGCTGCTGTTTCCTTGCCAGTGCTTTATCACTTAGACTTTCTTTGGGCCCTTTCATCCCCCCCCCCCCCCCCCCCCCCCCCCCCCCGGAAGTACTCTGATGGAGCCACTCTTCAATTCACTAAAAACAACATTAAAGGATGCAGTCTGTTCTTTTAAAATTGGACTTCTACTTACCTAAGATGACACCTATGACACTTTTAGTTGCCAGTCTGTCTCATATTCCAGCAGTCTGGCTGAGGTGTTTAAGATGTTTAGATTTTGCAGATGGATTTGGCCACACAGCAGTTTTGCCAAGCAGAAGTTTATTTTAGTTGAATTGTCTCAGGAAATGGTCCATTGCACATACACTGTAATATCTGTGTTTTCCAGGTGTGGAAAAATTCCTTCACTTACACTTGTTTCTGCTTTTTTGTTTTAAGCATTTTTGAACTATACTTATTTAAAATGCTAAACTGCTTTGAGTAGAATTTAAAAAAAAAAAAAAGAAGAAGCAGAACTGAAGCTGCAAACAATCCCCCCAAAATGCAAAACAATACGATAAAATTTAAGGTAGTGTATTATGAGGCTAAGGCTAAAATTAGCAACTCAACCCCATCAGTGGAGAACACGTGTGGTGCCTGGTTTGTGTTAGGCTCCATGCTTCAGCACCAGCTCAGGTCCTTATCATGTACTCCTGGTACCTTAGAAATTTAAAGATTATTCATAGCCTCTGTAAAAAATTCATTTTGCGTCATACTGAATAAAATATCAATTATATTTTGTAAATGTTATGTTAAAAAGAAGGGTATACGCATTCCCTAATGACTTGTGATTGAATCAATCACAAGTCATTAGCCAATAAGCATGCAGATGACAGTCAAATCCACCCCTCTCTCATCATTATCCTGTCTTAAAACACCAAGATGTTGAGGACAAAAATAGTCATTGCTAAGGCTTCATAGCAAGACTTCACAAACCAGTGGACGGTGTCACAATAACTACATCCATCTTTTATTTTGTCTAAGGGATTATTATTATTTCCAAATAGCAATGTCCCCACAACAATGGGGAAACCAGCATGTGTTTAATGTAAGAGTAGTCTGTTGTGAAAATTACATCTGTTTGCTTCTCTCCTGCTCTCTGTGCTCAAAGTGATTTTACTTTACTTTAATACAGCTTTTCTTATGGACATACTTTTCTGTTATTGCTGTTAGACAACTAAACAGGCAGGAAACAATGACATGAATGCCACTCCTGAAGACTAATGTTCTGCATTACTTTGAAGCCATTTTCTAGTCCACTTCTCTTTACATGGTCAGCTAATATAATCACCTTTCAAGTACATTAAAGTCTTTACTGTTCTGTGATTTCTGCTGCATTCCACTGAATGTAAAATGACCACTTAGAGGGAACTTCTGAGGTCACATGAAGCTAAAGCTTGTTATCAGATATACTGACTGTTCATAGTCAAGAGTTCTTTAAGCGCGAATTATATTTTCTGCATCCACGACTCTGCTAGGGTCCACCTGAGGTACAGTACATTACATCATCAGACAATGAGTGAGTGTCCATGTGAAGCACAAATACTTTACTGTACTTAAGTAGAATTTTCAAGTGTATTTACTTGACTTGAGCATTTATTTTTCTTACAATGTCAAAACAGGCTCGATACTTTAGGTTTAAGCCATTTCAGGGAAGTTTTTATTTCCCAGAACTGCTCGCCTTCAAGCATCAAACTGATTTGAGCCGAAACGGAGGAAACAGTGTGTCCATCACGAGAGCTTATCACATGCAAAGAGTCAAAAACATATAATTTATGCGTCATTTGTAGTGCTGTACTTTGAGGCTGAATAAAATCAAATAAAAGTAGTAGCACTATAAAAAATGTATATATAGAGCTCTACTGTATATATGTGGAGTGTGACTGTGAGTACTTTGATCCAAATACTGGATGGTTCTGAAGAATACATAGCAGCAGCTGCACTCTCCTCTCAATGGCACCAGCAGGACCGCAGCCCCTCTTGAAAGACCTGAAAAGACGGTCTCCTCACCGCTAGCAGGAGGATAAATAACAAAGACTTTAAGGCTGTTGCATGTAAAAATGTCACAGCAGGTTCACACAAGCCTGCTCTGCCAAAGCTACAGAGCGAGTGAGCTCATAGACCCTCCTGCCAGAGTTGACTCCCAAGTTGACAGTCGTGAAACAGTCGTGAAAGATGGCGCTGGTGAGGTCAGCAGCCGTCGTACCTGCTCCTACGCTTTGTTTGTATATATTAGGTTTAGCTCTAATTTTGGACTTTATAATTCCGCCTGCTCTGTGTCATATCACGTATGACAGACAGACTCTTTTTAATATCAGAATACAGCACTCTGGCTGTATTCTGACACCTTTTTCTCCCGACCCGACTTGGCCTCGGGAGATACTGCGTTTCCAGTGGGCCAGCTCAAACAAAGGACCCAGGTCACGGACAAGGCCCCGAGGGAAAAGAGCCGGCGTAAGAGAGAGGCTGAGGCGCAGAGCGCACCAAACGCCACTGCCGAGCATCCTGTTGGCTAATGTCCAGTCACTGGATAACAAGCTGGACGAACTCAGGGCCAGGATACAGTTTCAGAGGGACATAAGGGACTGCAACATCATCTGTCTCACGGAGACATGGCTGACCCCCCTCATACCGGACCACGCCGTACAGCCGTCGGAGTTCTTCAGTGTTCATCGCACGGACAGAACGAGTGAGTCTGGAAAATCAAGAGGAGGAGGTGTGTGCCTAATGATTAATAACAACTGGTGTGACAGTAGGAATGTTGTCCTTCTGAAACAATCATGTTCACCTAACCTGGAGCTCCTAACCCTGAAATGCCGTCCCCACTACCTGCCCCGCGAGTTTACTTCGGTCATCTTCAGCGCCGTCTATATTCCACCTCAGGCGGACACAAACACTGCACTATCCGAGCTACATGAGGCTATTTCCACCTATCAGGCTAACCAGCGTGATGCGGCTCTCATCGTAGCCGGGGACTTTAACAGTGCAAACTTGAAAAAGCTGATACCGGAATTGATTCAACACATCGACTGCCCCACCAGAGGAGAGAGGACCCTAGACCACTGCTACTCTACATTCAAAGATGGCTACAAAGCAAAGCCTCTTCCGCCTTTTGGGAAGTCTGACCACACCTCTGTGCTTCTCATGCCGAAATACAAACAACGGCTCAGGCAGGAACCCCCTGCTGTGAGAGAAGTGACACGGTGGTCTGATCAAACAGAGGCCGCTCTGCAGGGTGCGTTGGATTCAACCGACTGGGACATGTTTCACAGCAGCGCGGGCGGAGACATCGAGGAGTTTACGGAAACTGTTGTGGGATTTATTGGGAAAGTTGTTGAAGACACTTCACTTAGGAGGACCATCAGGACTTTTCCCAACCAGAAGCCGTGGGTGGATAAATCTGTCCGCGACGCCCTGAGGTCCCACACCGTTGCCTACAACTCCGGCCTCGCCTCTGGGAACATGGAGGACTACAAGGTTGCATCATACAACGTCCGCAGAGCGGTGAAAGAGGCTAAACATCGCTACGGCCGCAGACTGGAACAGCAACTACAACAGTCTGACTCCAGGGGACTGTGGCAGGGACTACGCACCATCACGGACTACAAAGCACCACACACACACCCGGTGAGTGCCGACGCTTCTCTGGCTGATGAACTCAACATCTTCTTTGCGCGCTTTGAGTCGGGAAGCCGACAGCCCGCTGCGCTCCCGGCCGGAGGGGCGGAGACACTCACTGTGACGGAGCGCGACGTGAGGAGGGCGTTTAGACGTGTAAACACCAGGAAAGCGGCTGGACCAGACGGTATTAGTGGACGTGTCCTTAAGACCTGCGCTGACCAGCTGGCACCTGTGTTTACAGTGATATTCAACCTCTCACTGAAACTGTGTGTGATTCCCACCTGCTTTAAAAAGTCCATCATAGTCCCTGTCCCAAAGAAACCACACCCCAGCAGCCCCAATGACTTCAGGCCCATAGCACTCACCTCTGTGGTGATGAAGTGTTTTGAGAGACTCATCAAGACATTCATCACCTCCTCACTGCCCACCACCCTCGACCCACTACAGTTTGCATACCGGCCAGACAGATCCACAGATGACGCCATATCCTTCCTCCTCCACAAGACCCTTTCACACATAGACACTGGTAAGGGGAACTATGTGAGAGTGCTGTTTGTAGATTACAGCTCAGCATTCAACACCATAGTTCCCTCCAGGCTGGTCTCTAAGCTGCTGGACCTGGGCCTGGGCCCATCCCTGTGCAGGTGGGTTCACAGCTTCCTGACCAGCAGACCACAGGTGGTACGAGTGGGTCACCTCACCTCATCCTCCCTCACCCTCAACACTGGATCCCCCCAAGGCTGTGTGCTCAGCCCTCTGCTGTACTCACTGTACACCCATGGCTGCGAGGCCACGTCAGAGTCCAACGTCATCATCAAGTTTGCTGACGACACTGCTGTTGTGGGACTAATCTCTCACAATGAGGAGACAGCCTACAGGAGAGAGGTCTCCCGCCTGGAGAACTGGTGCCAGGAGAACCACCTCCTGCTCAACGTCAGCAAAACAAAGGAACTGATCGTGGACTTCAGCAGGAAGCAGCAGAGGGACTACCATCCACTTGTCATCAGTGGTGCTGAGGTGGAAAGAGTGGACACTTTCAAATACCTGGGAGTGACCATCTCACAGGACCTGTCCTGGACTCATCACATAAACATCACTGTGAAAAAGGCCAGACAGCGTCTCTACCTCCTCAGGCGGCTGAGAGACTTCAAGCTCCCACTCAAGGTGCTCAGGAACTTTTACACCTGCACCATCGAGAGCATCATGCGTGGGAGCATCACCACCTGGATGGGAAACTGCACCAAGCAGGACTTCATGGCCCTAAAAAGGGTGGTTCGTTCAGCTGAACGGACCATCAGAACCACCCTCCCCAACCTGCAGGACATTTACACCAAGCAGTGCAGGCTGAGGGCCATGAAGATCCTAAAACAGCCCAGCCAGCCCGGACACTCTCTCTTCTCCCTGCTCCCATCAGGCCGGCGTTACCGCTGCCTGAGGACTAAGACTGAAAGGTTGAAGAAGAGTTTTTACCCACAAGCCATCCATCTGCTCAACTCTGAGCCCTAACTGGACCATTATTGCACAATGTAAATATTATAATTTAAAAAGTGTGTATAGTGTATAGTATATAGAGTATAGTGTATAGTGTGAATTACTTTTTTTTTATTTTTATTCTTCTTATTTATATGTGTGTGTATATAAGGTTGCAGGTACAAAATACATTTCACTGTGCATTGTACTGTGTATAACTGTGCATGTGACAAATAAACACTATCTTATCTTATCTATACAGTCATAAATCAGTGATATCACCATACTTCAAGATGATTGTAGTGCACATTGTATAAAACTGGATGTAACCCAATCTTACATATTATTAGAAATACTTAAATTAACACTGGATTACATTAGATTTAAAGGTAAGGACTGCTCAGTGACAGCCTATAAACTGGAAACTTAAAGCTACAGTAACATGTAATGTCCTCATTTTTTTACATCAGATATTAGATCTGTATATGATGTGAAGTTATATATATTTTTTTATATTGTGAAACATCCTGTAAAACAAGTATACTAACTTTGTTTTATTCCAAGGTTGCATGAAAATGCTGCAGTTTAGTACAGGATAAACAGGTCTGTACTGTGGTGAACTTACAGTAAAGCTCTGTGCTGGACTGGTGCACATGGCTGTGGTGTTCATAGTCAGTGTAAGTTTACATCAAGCACAGCAGAGATGAATTTGCATTTAAGCTGATGATGCTTAGATTCATTCACTGAATTTAACCTTTATACCAACTTTAGACTGTCTAATCTATTATTGTATTATTATATTAATATAGCAGTTAGGTTCAGTTAGCTTTACACAAAAACAGCTGGTAGAAATGTCCTCCAAAGAGCTAATTTTTACTTTCTTTGTTTAAGTACATTTAAGATCAACAAAGTATAACAGGATGGACTACTCAGCTGTGGGGTCTCCAGCTGTCTCTGTCTGTCTCTGGAGTCTAATCTCGGCCTTAGAGGTCTACACTGGTCTACACTGGTTACATATGTAACTAACGCTACCTCATTTTCAAACTGCCAACTTTCCTGGAGGGGGAGACTGGAGCTAAAATGGAACATTTCAGACACAGGCTAAAAAGAAATATAAAGCAGGAAAAACTATTTTGTCTTTTGAACATTAAAGCAAGCAAACTGCAGAGCACCAAAGATGCCAAAATGAAATAATTAAGTACATCATTAAATAATTCATGAAATGTGTCATTAATTCATTACAATTGGAAATAAATAAATCATCTATTAAATACATAATTCATTAATTTAAAATCATTTTATGTGAAAGCATATTTAATTATTTCACTATTTAATTCATGATTTCATGTTTTCTCTGCTACGGTGTTTTATCTGTCAACCTCACCCATCAATTTGGGGGGGGGGGGGGGCAGAGCTCAAATCTGTTGCTTTGGTCTGGAGGCTTTCAGTGGGTGTTTCTCAAAGCCAAGTACACACAGTTTGTACTCAGATACTTGCTGGTTCCTACTTGACTGGGAGTCCAAACCTCTGAAAGAGGGCAGAGCTCACAGTGAATCATCAACATGATGACATCAGCTTCAGCTGGGCTTCACTGCGTATTTTACTGCCTTTCTACCCTCATTAATATTTACAAT